>NC_057795.1:316991126-317218347 GCF_018294505.1 Triticum aestivum
TGGGCCGCGCCGGCCGTGGGAGGGGGTTGAGGGCTCACCGGCGGTTGGTGAGAGTTGGGGACGCACCAGTAGTGGGCTAGGTGGGGCGGAGAGGGCATTGTTGGTGGTGTCTGGGAGAGGCGTCGGGCATGTTAGGGTGGGAGGTGTTAGCGGAATAAAGAATGGTCTGCAGAATAAGACTCCTAGAGGGTGTTATTAGAATAGACCCACCCTATATATATATATATATATATATATATATATCCATCTCTCTCTCTCTTTGTATGTCTCGATTGACCTCGCTCTTTCTCGAACAAAAGATATATCACCATGTTTGAGCCCAGTTAGGCCTATTCACATTGTATACTCTCTCACGCACATTGTCTATCTAGGTCACTCTCTCCAACCCGTCTCACTCTTTCGATCGCACGACGACCCTATGTGTTTGATTGACCTTGCTTCCTCCCACGCACAAAATATATCTACACGTCTGTGACTGGATCCTTTCTCAAGATCTATCTTACAGCCCTCACCCTTGCCAAAAGCTCAATCGGACAATATCTCTCCAGAGCATATATATCTGTTCAATGAATGCTAGACCACACTCACTTTGTCTCTCTATCTATATGTCTCTCGATTGACCTTGCTTTCTCATGCTGTATCTTCCACGCATTGAAGCTACCTCTCCAGTCCTCACAAAGCCGGAGCTATTTACATTGCGAGGGGCACTCCAACCTTGGATTAATTTGTGTAGGCATTTCTTTCCGGTCGGTTTAGATTATATTTTCATAGCATTCAGCCCACAACTACTACAAACACCGTTGCAACCCCCGCAACTCCCCTAATTGATTTCCCTCTGGCCTCGTCATCGCTCTCTCACACGTCCTTTCTCGCCTTCAACATCGCACCATGGTATTATTGCAAAAAACTATGTTGTTCTCTTTAAGTATTATAAATAAGCTACAAAACTACACACCGATGGTCCACTTAGAATGGAACAAATATCGGCCCACAAATTAAAGTTCTACAAACTACACACTGAGGGGCCCACATGTCGTGAAACAAATTTGGACCCATATACAAATTAAAAAATAGAGGACAAGGATCGAACATGCGACCAGGGCCTTCAATCCGCACGTCAATAGGCAACATACATAGAACAACAATGTTTGTTGTACCCCCCTTTGTTCACATAATGTTTTTATATTACCATAGCCATTTAATGGATAACATCTAATATTATTTTTAGTACTATTCGCCTTCACTTATTGGTGGGGTCCATGTGTGCTCTCTCTCTCTCCTCCCCTTCAGTGTTTAGATGCACGGGCAAACACGAAGAACTCGCGGGCGATGTTGCCGTTGACCATATCTGGACGCGTTCACAAGTTATGACACCAGTTTCACGTACTAGCAGCACTAGTCGGTGTGTACGTGCAATGTACGTTAATTTGGAAGTATATTCAGTGCATGCGGATATTAAGTAGGATATTATTTGTGTGTTATTATGTGATTAGCACATTTTTTGGCATGAAATTAACTGCACACTAAACGTGTTGAGCGCTCGACATTGAAGCAGTCTAGGTCGTTGGATGACAAGGAATACATGTGGCTTGATGAAGTTTTATATTTAATTTGATACGGCTCTTGCAGAACATTCAGTCGATCAAACCATAGATTTCGTTCAATCTGACTCCGACTTTAAATTATACGACGATCGATATAAAATAAATGGAAATGATAAACGTTCAGATTTTAAGCATGGCAATCCGAACATTTTTCATGGCAAATTTAGATTACACGGCGGCGGTGGCGGCATATTGCGGTGGGAAGCGGCTCCTCTGTCGTGCTCTGTGTGTCGTCAGGCCACTGACCGACGACGACGGTGGCGTCTTGCACTGTTGTTGGCGTACTCCTGGACGTTGGCCTAGCTTCAAGGAAGGCCAAAATGTTCTAGACTTCGGAGCGAGTCAACTGGCGGGAGGAGGCGACTGGCGTTGGTGCAAGGAAGCGGTCGACGGCGGCCACCCATGCCGCTGAGGGGGGCACTGGCACCCGCGCGGGGACAGGCGCTGTCAACGGCGCGGTAGAGACATTCGTGTGCACGGGCACTGGCACGAGTGCACATGTCAGTGCACGCGCACGCGCATGCGCTGGCAGGTGCACGGGCACCGGCACGGGCGTGCGCGTCAGTGCACGCGCAAGGGCATGTGCTGGCAGGTGCACGGGCGCGTGAAAGTCAGCGGGGACTGAGGGAGTCCTGGATAAGGGGGTATCCGGACAACCGGACTGTGTACAACGTCTGGACTATTGAAGCGTGAAGATACAAGACTCAAGACTTCGGCCCGTGTCCGGATGGGACTCTCCTTTGCGTGGAAGGCAAGCTTGGCGATCCTGATATTATATTTCCTTCCTTGTAACCGACTCCATGTAAACCCTAGCCCTCTTCGGTGTCTATATAAACCGGAGAGGTTGGTCCTTAGAAGGCCGATCACAATTACAATCATACCATCATAGGCTAGCTCCTAGGGTTTAGCCTCTACGATCTCGTGGTAGATTTACTCTTATACTACCCATATCATCAATATTAATCAAGTAGGAAGTAGGGTTATACCTCCATCGAGAGGGCCCGAACCTGGGTAAACATCTGTGTCCCTTGCTTCATGTTACCATCAGCCTTGATGCACAGATCGGGACCCCCTACCCGAGTTCCGCCGGTTTTGACACCGACATTGGTGCTTTCATTGAGAGTTCCTCTGTGTCATCGCCGCAAGGCTCGATGGCTCGTCTCGTCATCAAGGATGACATTACCTCGGAGGGAGCTCTGGCTGTAGGCCAGACGCTCCGACTCGGCGACTTTATCATGGCCGCCCCGTCGGCGATAGCGCCGACGATGGCCTCTCGGGTCATCAATCATAACCTTCGCGTCAGTTCGGAACTTGCCGAACAGATGGATCCAATAGAGCTCTCCTCCCTTAATGAACTCTTGGATCGCATCGCCGCTCTGGGAGTCGCTACGAACTATGACCGGATTGGGCTTAAACCCGACCGAAGGGACATCAGGTCCCCGCTGGCCACCCATGAGATAGCGATAGTGGAGGAACCACACGTGGATTGTCCCTAAACTTTGAGGACGAATTATGTTCGGATCACCGAACTCGTTGAGCCAAAAACCTGCTCAGAGGAAAACCTGACCCAGGTTCCATACTTAGAACCAGGCATTGGGCCAAAGAAATTGGGCAGCACTCCGGATTCCAAGCTGTTAAGCTCGGAACCGCGCGCGCCCTTGGGTGTTAGATCGGATCAAAATACGGATTCTGCTAACAACACCTACCCGGACTTAAATTGTCTCTCCCGCATTAGGCAAGAGCCCCAGGAAACCGTACATCACTACTGGGCTAGATTCCTCCTCGCGCTTAACAAGGTCAAGGACTGCCGTGAGGAGAACATGGTCTCACTCTTCT
This sequence comes from Triticum aestivum, assembly GCF_018294505.1. Taxonomy (NCBI): domain Eukaryota; kingdom Viridiplantae; phylum Streptophyta; class Magnoliopsida; order Poales; family Poaceae; genus Triticum; species Triticum aestivum. Next base: position 316,994,567 of record NC_057795.1, read on the forward strand.
GCAAAAACTGCACGGATGTAGGACTCCTCAATGCTATAAGCCGCCGCGACATAACACGCTTCGCGGACTTGGCAATCATAGTACAAAAGTACTGTGTGATGGAGAGCGCTTGGAAAACCCAAACAGAATTTTGGATAGTACTGCTCTCACCAAGACCTTTGTCCGAACTAAACGGGCAAACTCTCGTAAGTCATCCGATCCAATCCCCAAGAAACCAAAGACCACCCCAGAGCGGGGATCCGTATTGGAAGAATGGCTCAACGGACCATGTAAGCTCCACAGTACTCCGGATGCAATACCGACTCATAGCCTTAGGGCATGTTGGATACTCCGGCAGGTGGCAAAAAGTGGCGAGGATCTTCTTGCAGACCATAAAGCGGAACAACATCCTACCAGCGAACACAATACGGTACTAACAGTCTTCGAGACTTTTGCCTCGAACAACAGGCGCAAGCGGGCTCGTCGAAGCTCCGTGGAAATTTGCCATGTAGCGAAGATAAACCCCTGGAACGACACTACTATAACTTTCAATGCCAGTGATAAACCTCGATTCAAGACTGTCTGGGCAACTGCCGCTCTAGTCCTTAGCCCAATCGTGGACGGCTTTTGGCTCACCAAAGTACTCATGGACGGCGGAAGCGGATTAAACCTGATCTATGAGGAAACGCTCAGCAAGATGGAAATTGATAAAAGCCGCATCGAGCAAAGCGGCACCACCTTCAGGGGAATCATCCCTACTCGGGAAGCACGGTGCGCAGGAAAAATCACACTCAATGTGGTATTCGGCACCCCAGAGAATTATAGGTCCGAAGAAATCACATTCCAAGTGGCTCCCTTTAGCAGCGGATACCACGCCCTTCTATTGCGGGACACATTTACAAGCTTTCAAGTTGTGCCCATTACGGGTACATGAAGCTTCAAATGTCCGGACCCAACGGAATTATCACTCTAGCCAGTGATCCGGACGTCGCACTTTGTGCCAAAAACAAAGCCGCAGCACTAGCCCTGGAAGCATTATCTGAAGCTCTAGCAGCCGAAGAGTTAACAACACTGCGGGCCACCATGGACAGGGATGACGTGATACTCGGCAAGCGACCCAAGTCTACCTCATTTAAACCTGCAGACAAGATAGTCAAATTCCAAGTCCACCCAACGGACCCCACGAAGATAGCATCCATCGGGACATAGTTGAGCCCCGCGATGGATGCCGCACTACGAGATTTCTTACGCGAGAATTGGGACATTTTCACCTGGCACCCTTTGGACATGCCAGGCATCCCACGCCGGTTGGCCGAACACAGCCTCAATATACTAAAGGGATACAAACCAGTCAAACAGACTCTAAGGCGATTTTCAGAGCCCAAACGACAAGCCATGGGGGAAGAGCTAGCCAAGCTACTCGAGGCCGGATTCATCAGAGATATTAAACATCCGGATTGGCTGGCAAATTTGGTGATGGTACCAAAAAAGGACAAATCCTGGCGCCTATGCGTCGACTTCAAAGACCTCAACAAGGCTTGCCCCAAGGATCCCTTTCCCCTCCCTTGCATCGATCAAATCATCGATGACACAGCTGGACATGACTCGCTGTGTTTTCTCGACGCATACTCTGGATACCATCAAGTAAAGATGGCAGAGTCTGACCAAGCTGCAACAGCTTTTATAACGCCATATGGCCCTTTTTGCTTCAACATTATGCCCTTCGGGCTCAAGAATGCCGACACAACCTATCAACGCATGATTCAAACATGCCTGGAAAAACAAATCGGCAAAACAGTGGAAGCATATGTGGACGACGTGGTCATAAAAACTAGACACGTCGAAACCCTAACAAATGACTTGAGGCTTACATTCGATAACCTCCGGACATACGACATATAGTTGAATCCGGAAAAATGCATTTTCGGTGTCCCCTCAGGGAAGCTGCTGGGCTTCATTGTTTCCAATAGAGGAATCGAAGCGAATCCAGCAAAAATCCGAGCTCTGTCGCAGTTGGCTATACCAACAGACCTCAAGCAAATCCAGAAGCTAGCTGGATGCATGGCCGCTTTGAGCCGCTTTATATCCAGGCTAGGAGAAAAGGCATTGCCTCTTTACCGCCTCCTTCGGCGCACCGAACACTTTGTATGGACGGATGCAGCCGCAGCCGGACTCGATGAGATAAAGACCTTATTGGCCAGTAATCCAGTCCTAACAACGCCAAACATCGGCGAACCTATGCTACTATACATAACTGCAACACATCAAGTGGTAAGCGCAATGCTCATCGTCGAACGAGAGGTGGACGGATACAAATTCCCGCTTCAAAAGCCGGTTTATTACATATCCACGGTCCTCACCCCATGCAAATCCCGATACCCACACTATCAAAAATAGCATACGCGGTCTTCATGGCATCCCGGAAGCTAAGACACTACTTTCAAGAGTGTTCGATTACCGTCGCCTCCGAAGTACCACTCAATGACATAATTAATAACCGCGACGCTACGGGCCGGATTGCTAAATGGGCCATCGAGCTCCTGCCGTTCGACATAATATACAAACCACGGCGATCCATTAAGTCGCAAGTACTCACTGACTTTGTCGCCGAATGGACAGAAGCCGAACTCCCTAAAGAGTATGGCGCGTACTCCAACTGGATCATGCACTTTGACGGCTCCAAAATGCTGGTCGGACTGCGTCTCCCACCGGGGACACGGTCCAGTACGTCCTACAAATATTATACATGGACTCCAACAATGCAGCCGAATATGAGGCTCTGTTGCATGGTCTTCAGATGGCAGTCTCTATGGGAATCCAACGCCTGGAAATGCGCGGGGATTCGAACCTCGCAATATCACAAATAAACGGAGACTTTGATGCCAAGGATCCGAAAATGGAGGCCTATCGTAATGCCGTCCTCAAAATGTCAGCTCGGTTTGAGGGGCTCAAATTCCACCATGTGGCTCGAGAAAACAATCAAGCGGCGAACGTCCTCGCCCGCATCGGCGCCAAACGCGACCCTGTCCCACCTAATATATTCCTAGAAAGGCTGTTCAAGCCATCCGTAGTATGGGAAGGGGAGTCCGGCAATACCAGCATGGATCCGAATACACCGCTAGACTCCGAACCATCAGACACAATCGGAGGCTCTGCCACCGAAATAACATCTTCGGCCCATGAAATCATGGCCGTAATCGCCCCGTGGACCAAGCCTTTCTTGGCCTACCTAAATAGGCAAGAGCTCCCCTAAGACCAAAATGAAGCACGCTGCATAGTCTGGCGTTCTAAAGCTTACAAAGTCCACGAAGGGGAACTCTACAAGAAAAGCGCGACCGGAGTGCTCCAAAGGTTCATCTCCGAAGATGAAGGGCGGCAACTCCTGGCTGAAATTCATGCTGGACTGGGCGGACACCACGCCGCAGCTCGAGCGCTAGTCAGCAAAGCCTTCCGTACAGGCTGCTATTGGCCGACGGCCCGAGCAGACGCACAGGACCTTGTCCAACATTGCGTCGGCTGCCAGCTCTTTGCCAATCAGAGTCATATGCCCCCTACCGCTCTCCAAACAATCCCCATAACTTGGCCCTTCGCGGTCTGGGGGCTGGATATGGTCGGACCTCTTAAAGGGGGAAGCCATAAGAAAAAAATACTTATTGGTCATGGTGGACAAATTCACCAAATGGATCGAAGCCAAACCAGTTAAAACGGCCGAATCTGGACCAGTAATAGACTTCATATCCGGGGTCGTACACCGGTACAGTGTCCCCCATAGCATCATCACTGATAATGGCTCAAATTTCACAGCCGATGAAGTGAAAACTTGGTGCGGCAAAATGGGCAACTACGCTTCCGTCTATCACCCCCAAACAAACGGCCAGGTCGAACGGGCAAATGGTCTCATCATGAGCGGCATAAAATCCAGACTAGTGCGATCTTTAACAAAATCAGATACGCACTAGGTAGAGGAGCTCGACTCCGTACTCTGGGGGCTGCGGACCACACAGAATCGAACCACCAGATATACACCATTTTTTATGGTGTACGGTGCGGAAGCAGTACTACCTTGCGACATAATACATGATTCGCCACACGTACGCATGTACGAAGAGAAGGAAGCCGAGTTAGATCGGTAGGATAACTTGGATGCCCTGGAGGAGGAGCGCGATGTCACAAAAGCCCGTTCCACTTTCTATCAGCAGCAGGCTCGATGATATCAAAGCAGAGAAGTGCGGGCCAAAACTTACAATATCGGCGAGCTCGTTCTACGCCTACCGGAGAAGAAGAAGGACAAACTCAAACCCAAGTGGGAAGGTCCCTTCGTCATTGACAAAGTTCTCACTGGAGGAGCGTACCGTCTACGTAATGCATCCAATAACAGACTCGAGCCGAACCCATGGAACGCGACCAGGCTCCGGAGATTCTACGCCTCACGCCGAACTTAGTGTTCGTCTCCTTACCCCTCCTTTTTAATTATGCTCCACCCCCTTTTCTCTCCTTCTCGACCCTTTTTCTCTTCACACAAAGTATTTAATACAGTGCGGAATCCCGGACCATTCCGGCCGTACTATGTGTGTAAGCTGTACCTGGGGGCTTCCTATTCGGAAGCTAGATATAATTACTTTAAATGGCTTTTTACCCATCGCATATGCATTCCTTTTCCATATGTGCCTTTTCTTCACCATTATATGCATCTATATGACTTAAGATGTCGCCAAGCTGGGTGCCTGGCTCTTCTGTTTATGCCCTACGTTCCCGTTAATTCGGCTAGGGCATAAGGGGAGCACCTCTGTGATTGTTACTACCGGTTAAAACGGATGTGTACCTCAGACTGGGTGAAGCCGAAAGCTAGTTTCCTTAAGAGAATATTCGATCGGTGAACAATGGATGTATTCGTTGGTTACAACAAAGAAACCCAGAAGCTTCGTGTCTTGCGCCATCGTTCGCAGTCCGGACATGTGCATCGACACATGCATACCCAGGGAAAGGAACCCCTAACGGAACTATTCTCTCTGGAAGATGTTTCCTGCTATCCATGCAATATAACATAACCAGTTGGGTACTTGTCTGTTCAAGCACTTATGACCCCTACGCCTGTTCTCCATGCATACCCCGGTTTTTGTATAACCGAGCGGGTATTCGGATACACCCCGGACTATAGGATCCGGGGGCTGAAGCGAAAAGGTCCGCCATGACAAATGATTTCAATCCGGCTAGGGGCTACTTATGCGAATTAAATTACACAGTCACTGAGACTGACTATATTCCTCCACTATACCATCTAATAGGCTATCTAGCCTACAATCCTGTTGAGAATACTTAGCGGCTAACGCTACCTAGTCATATACCAGACTCATGAGAATTTCTTGCCCATCGGGCCCCGCCGGTCCTACTTCGGCCATATGGTTCGGGTCCAGCTTGGTGTAGCGCGTCTTCACCATTGCCCAGGCTTCTCTTGCTCCTTGCTGGCATGCTGATATCTTCCACAGACAGAAGCGCCGCCGGGCTCCTTGAAGCCGGTCCGTAAGCTCCCCCATGCCATTCGGTAGGAGGCTTGATGGCCACAAGGCCTGAGCAACGCCGTGCATCACCTGCCGAGCACGCTCGTGCATCTGCGAAAGTTCCTGCAGCAAATCACCTGCAGATGAGGACATCTCCTCTTCAGGGCGACCCGTTAACATTCCTGCAAGCAAAAAAAATTCAAAAAACTTCCTCGCCGAACTATCACACAGTTCGCTTGAGCTCTTACCATAAATGCCGCGTCGAAGCCTTTTGTTCTCCTTCACGGAGTCCGCCAGTTGGGCGCGGACGTCCTTTAATTCCACGTCCAGACGAATATTGGCATCTTGTAGCTTGTTCTTCTCTTGCGTCACCTGCGTAAGGATGCGCTCGCCAGCCTTTAGCTGCCGTTGGAGATGCGAGTCGTCACCCATTACGCCTTCCGGACTCACCCCAGGATTGTCTACAGAATTTTCTGTTAGACTAACCGCACCATCCATTTTCTAACTGGTACATCTGCGTATAATGGAGACAAATATTACCATAGGGGGCCTTTCGGGATCCCTCTAACTTGGCTACCGCATCAGTCAGCTGGGCCTTACATGCCTCCAGCTCCCGAGCCAATTGTTCATTCTTGTCCACAAGGACCTGTACATAAATTGATCCTTCAAACAGTTGTCCCAACTATTTCAAGTGTCAGGGGCTACTGCTATATATACTTGTCAAAATTTCTTACCCGTATATCTTTGGTGTACTGGTTCGTCGCCTGGGCCAGCCCGCCTCGAGCAGCTCAGACGTATGTGTCCACCGAATTGAAGGCATTAAAAGCCTCTTCAGAAAAGATGTTGTTCCGGAGCACGGCCCTCCGGCGCCGGTGATTCATGGCACTCTCCACTTCGGAGTTCGTGGCTGAACACATATCCGCATCCTCCGTCGGGGAGCTTTGCGGTGCTTGCCCCGTGTCCGCCTCCGCCCCTGAAGCCGGTTCTGGAACCCGGCTGGTGGAGGCGTGATGGGTGGGGTCTCCGGACGTAGTCTGGTTATTCCTCTTCCTGCCAGACACAAAGGGCACTGTCATATTTCATATTCTATAATTACAGGACAGGTTATTACTTTACCTCTGTAGCGGTGTGTCAACCCTCACCGCCTTCCTCTTGAGCCTGCCCGACCTGGACGCCCATGGTTGACGAGTCCCTAGGGGCTTGGCCCCTCGCTCCGGCCGTCGTTTCTGCAAATAGAACGACGCCTCAAGGGTAAATTATAGTACCTGGGGGGAGTCCTCTTCGGAGGATAGGGTTTTTTAGCTCGGCTTACACGCGACGCGGGGAGCAGTCCAGGGTAGTCGGCCATAATGGCCACCAGGGCGCCATCCCAGCTTGCTTGATAAAATACCCCGTTGACAAGCTCCACAGTAATATCCGAATCTACTTTGAGTCCCGGATCTAGGGCCCTTCCAGGGTCCTCTGGTTGCGGGGAGGGGCTGAAGATTCCTTCTACGGCCCTCCTCAGTTCCTGCTCAGAAGCATTGATGTAGGTAATCTTAGCAGAAGAACGCTAGAGTAAGTGAAGCAGGGAAAAGGATGGCAACTTACCCACTCTGGGGGGTTGTACGTGGAGAATCCGTCCCGCGTTTTTATGCGAAGGAATTCCTCCTCTTCCCCCTTGTACAAATCGGACAATATCCTTGCCAAAGCGGCAGCGGAGTCCGGACCCTTATGGACGCAGCGGGTGGCATTGTCTTCCCCGTTGAAATGCCACATGGGCTTCCCCCAATATTGGAGCAGTTGCACTCCTCGCCTTATGCATATCGCCATGACCTCAACTATCGTCAGTCCGGATTTGGCCTGCAATTTCATCCTGTTCATCAGGAGGTATATTTCCCTTGTGTCCTCTTCTTGAGGGCCCCGGGGGCGCCAGCTTAAGTGCGCCCTCGGTGGGGCGTTGCTGAACTTGGGGAGACCTGGCCGGACTGGATCCGGAAGGGGAACGTCATCAATATAAAACCACTCTAAAGGCCAGTCTTTTGGTGCCTTCTTGGGAGTGCCGGATAGGTATCCTGTTTTGGCAATGCGCCATACTTCGGCCCCGCCCACTTGATATAGGGACTCTCCCTGGGTGCGGGGAACAAGGCAGAACAGCTTACTCCATAATCCGAAGTGAGGTTCGCAGCCTAAAAACAGCTCGCAAAGTGCGACATACCCCGCTATGTGCAGAATAGAGGCAAGGGTAAGATTGTGCAACTGGAGGCCGTAGAACTCCAAGAGCCCACTAAGAAACGGGTGAATAGGAAACCCGACGCCCCTTAGCAGATGTGGGATGAGGCATACGCGCTCCTCTGGAGATGGGTTTGGAGATCCCTCTGCTTGTTCCCCTCCGTCATAAGTGGCTATTCCGGCTCGGACAAAGACCATGAATGCCGGTGGGAGAAACCCTTGGGTTTGTAACTTTACCAAACGGCTACGAGGAAGTGAGCACTCTCCCCAATCCCCCGACTTAGAGCGAGGAGGGCAAGCAGAAGAGCTGCGACGGCCGGCCATGTTGGAATGGTTTTTCGCGGAGCGCTCTAATGGATGCTAGCTCAAGGGAGGAGAGTGAGGCTTGGATCTGAGAATCCCTGTTCCTTCAAATAGACGGTTGGCCCAGAGGATCGAGGGTGGCAAATGCAAAAATGCCTCGACTCCTCGCATAAGCTCGACACGTGGAGATGGTCATTACTGAGGCGCTGAAGCCGAGGAGGACAACATTGATTGGAGGCCGGAAAATACTTGTCGTAACAGGTACTTTGGAGTATTCGGAGATGGAACCCGCCTTGCAATGCTGAAGACAATACTGCACGCCGGACTCATCGTCATTGAAGCCTGGTTCAGGGGCTACTGAGGGAGTCCTAGATAAGGGGGTATCCGGACAGCCGGACTGTGTACAACGTCCGGACTATTGAAGCGTGAAGATACAAGACTCAAGACTTCGGCCCGTGTCCGGATGGGACTCTCCTTTGCGTGGAAGGCAAGCTTGGCGATCCGGATATTATATTTCCTTCCTTGTAACCGACTCCATGTAAACCCTAGCCCTCTCCGGTGTCTATATAAACCGGAGAGGTTGGTCCTTAGAAGGCCGATCACAATTACAATCATACCATCATAGGCTAGCTCCTAGGGTTTAGCCTCTACGATCTCGTGGTAGATCTACTCTTGTACTACCCATGTCATCAATATTAATCAAGCAGGAAGTAGGGTTTTACCTCCATCGAGAGGGCCCAAACCTGGGTAAACATTTGTGTCCCTTGCTTCTTGTTACCATCAGCCTTGACACACAGATCGGGACCCCCTACCCGAGATTTGCCGGTTTTGACACCGACAGGGACCTCGTGGAACCCCGTGGGATCAAGCTCGACGACAATGTGCGACTCCCAACCCTTCAATGCCATGGGGATGGGCGCTGGCGCAGTCGGGGCGACGAGAGCCGAAACGGGAGCGGGGACAAGCGCGGCGTCTTCGCACAAGGCCAGTTCAAGCTCGTCCCAAAGTGCCTTATGTTCTTGAGACTCCGGCTGGGTGTCTTCCTCAGGAAACTAGAAGATTAAGGGCAGACCGTCGTGATGCGGCATGGCGTACGTTTAGGTTAGGCTAGTTGGAGGTAGACGACAGGAGAATCGGAGAGGAAGAGAGAAGATTGTAGTGATACCGGGTTGTGCGGGGTTGATTTTAAACTACGGCGCCGGCGACATTAAAAGTGGGAGAAGTTGGGACGAAGGTGGGCGGCGGAGCCTGGTCAAAGGGCTCGCCTCCCAGTGAGCCTGCACAGCGGTCTGCTCGCACGCCTCCCTGTTAGCTGGTGCAGCGGTCTGCTTGCACGCCTCCCGTTGACTCACACGCTTTCTTGGATGACACCTGCCGATGAGAAGCGGGACTCGGGGTGGCACGTAAACGCCCACGGTTTCAATAGTGAAAGCGTTCGCCTTAACGTGACAGGTCTTTGTTCACAAATACCTCGGCTCTTCATTTGTGCAACTTGTCATAAGCAGCTTGTCTCAAATTGAAGAAAAATTACGAAGTAATATTTGTGCCATGTCACACGACCATGCTCAGTCAAGAATTTATGCTCACTTTTGGATTTTCTGAAATTTAAGATCCAGGATTCAAAACAATATCATAACCTGCAGCATGCAATAAATTTTCAAGCCGTACATCTGTCCTGCTGTATTTCTTAAGAGGATTTGGTCAAACATTTTGCTTAATTAGACTTCAGACAAGTTATATATGTAGAGTAAACGGATAATCCCTCCGTACCAGTGCATTGCGTGATATATTAACTCAGGTACTAGTCACGAACAAACGGGCTCAAGTCTTTGCTCATCCTAGTGTAGTAGTAGTAGTACTAGGCAATGCAGTTGACGGGTGACCTTGACGAGCGGCGACCGAGGGAATTGAACCATGCTCAGCACGGTAGGTAATGTCGTCTAATTACTAAAGCATCCCTCCGTTGTTCATCGGTAGTCATTATGGACCGGGGACATGAGGGGAATTTCCTAGGGCTGGAATTCTGGCCGCCAGATATTTCGACTCGCAACGCTGAGGCTCGATTGGTTGGGGTTGCCTAATGTGCGTAACACGCATGCCACCGAAGGACACAAGCCCGGTTTTTTATTTTTATTTTTATTTTTTTAGGATCAACACGAGCCAAGGTCTAGCTGGTACGACGTTGGGTCCGACCATTCGAGAATACGAAAGGAACCTTTTAAATTGCCGAACGAATCTATGTGTATTACAATGCCCGTATTTTCCTTGCAAATACTCAGCGTGGTAATTGATTTATGACGAGTTGTTGAATTAGAGTGAGTTTGTGATATAGTGATCTCAACGTGGATTTCACATTTCATGGTATCCCTAGTAAGTTTTTCAATGCAAATTCAAATTTAGAAGATGAACAATATGAAGGTGATAAAACTTTGCATGTATCAAGCATATGACCACACACACAGAGACACACACGCATGAACACAACAACAATCCAATAAGTATAGTGCATCTATTTTTCCAAACCATGCATATATGACATGAATTCAAAAATACTCCTTCTACTCCTAAATATTAGTCTTTTAGGGAGTTCAACAAGTGACTACATACAGAGCAAAATGAGTGAATCTAGACTCTAAAATATGTCTATATACATCCGTATGTGCCAGTCCATTTAAAATCTCTAAGAAGACTAATATTTAGGAACAAAGGGAGTAAAATGTAAGACATGCATGGTCCTCAGTTCAATATTTAAAATGAACATGAAACTGAAACATGAATATTAAGTCTAGTACTATAGTATATGCAAATGTTGTGTTTTGGCGGAGCTATGATTGTCGGGGGTCAACCCCTCGACCTTAGATAAAATTGTGAAGCTCTTTTTAGGGTTGTTTAGATTATATTTGTCCCCACCCTCCCAACCACCGATTGGTTGTGCACCCCCACCCCTCCTCCCGGGAGAATATCATGTGCCCCCATACCTTAGATGCTATATGCCGATACGAGTTGCTTGGAGCTTGTAGATCTGAGATATAGCAGCTCACATGATGTCTTAATATTTTTACAGGAAACCTTGATGAGTTTGAGAATTGCACACAATTTGTACAAAAACTACTCAGATGCCCTTGGATCCCATATCCAACGACCTCGAAGCTCGTATCACCGTAGCATCTAAGATGAAGGAGGACATCATATTCTCCTGTATGTAAGAATATCATGTGCTACCACACCTTAGATGCTTTGGTGATACAAGCTCTTCGGAGCCGTTGGATTTGTGACCCAACACCTCCTCGGTGGTTCGAATGGGTTTTTTGCAGAAAAGCCCCCAAAGAGTTCGGCCACTGCTTACAAGCACAAAGACTGCTCAGATGCCATTGGATCTCAGATCAAACGACCTCGAAGCTCGTATCACCGTAGCATCCAAGCTGCGATAGCACCTTATGTTTTCTCGCACGGGAGAATATGAGGTGCTCCCGCACCGTAGATTCTATGGTGATACGAGTTCACTGAGATCTAACGGCCCACAGTAGGAGGTTTGAATGTTTTTGCAATATACGGCTGAGAGAGTTTGGGAAATGCGCAGAAAGTACAAGTACTATGCATGTGCCATCTGATCACTGATCATACGACCTAGATGCTCATATCACCATAGCGGGTAATTAAGCTACGGGGAGCACCTAATATGAGCAACGGGGAGCCGTTGGATCGAAGATGCAGCGGCACACATGAGGCCTGAATGTTTTATTTGCAAAAAAACCTTTGGAGAGTTTGGAAATTGCGCATAATTACAAAGACTACTCCCAAGCCATTGGATCTCACTTCCAACGGTGTAAAAACTCGTATCACCATAGCATCTAAGCTGCAGGGTGGATGTGATATTCTATGCCTCTGTCATTTTTGTTCGTAAACTTGCAAAATACGTGTAACTCGTGTCATTACTTGTCTAACCGCGCAAAGTGTTTGTTCAAAAAAACCATCCTACACTGAAATATCGGAACAACACACGGGGGTCCCACTTGTCATTAATCAAATTTGGACCTAAAACTAACAAATCTGAAAGACGAGATTCGAACTGGCAACCTGGACTACAAAGCGTAAGTCGATAGCCTGAAACAACAACGGTTGTTGGCTTTGTCCCATAACTTGATTTTATACAGTATTACGTTGAGTAGAGTAGAGGGAGTGCCTCGTCAACACGTGCATGACCGTTGACTCACTTACTGGTAGGTTCCAGGTCTGCGATCTTAATCTCTCTTCTCTCCATCGTCTAACCTTTGCACGGGCACACACGAAGAGCGGCGCTAGCTTGCCGTGGTGTTATTACAACTAAAAAAAGCTTGGAAAATAGAAGAATCGCCTAGAACAAGAGACGTTGTGGCTGGTCGAGACGGAGCTAACCACATCTATCGTCCGTGCCACGTTTGCATGATGAAGCTGTGTGGCCAGTGGGGTGTTTTCGACCGACTCGCTGGGTCCCAAGGTCGAACCATAGGTACTATGTCTGATACAGTATATTTTTACACGCACATTTTTCCTCCGCGTCAAGATGTGCACACCCTACCGCGCGATTTCGGGGTCCTCCCGGGTGGTGCACACATATATTCTTCCTGACGTGGGACGCCCTACCGCGCGTTTTTTGGATCCTCCTCGGTCGTAGCGCCGAAGCAAGTAAATGAGTCATCAAATCACGAAAGACCACCTTTCCCGCCGAGTACATCAGTGAAGCACGATGGCTAGCTAGTTGGGCTAGTTCGGCCAATTAGCTAGGCCGCCGCCACATTTGTTTTTTCACCCCTTTTTTTATCTACTTGCCGGTAGGTAAATTTAAATATCCACCACGGCGTTTCTCTAGTGTTTGGGTGCGACAGGATTTTTATTTTTTTGATTGACGGGAGTAGGCGCGGTAGGATTTTTAATTTTTTGATTGACGGTAGCAGGCGTGGCAGCAATTAGTCATGATGACTTCGCCTGTAAAACCCACTGCTCCCTGATGTGAGAAGTCATCGACTGGTGTTTTACCATGGTGAAAACCAAAAGATTCCCCGCTCCTTAGCTGGCTCCCTCTGCCTTCCATTAGATTGCATTGCCATTCAGCCGTTTCGCCCCTTTGCTTCCTCTCCCCATTGCTTCTACCTGGTGCCATGGCGGCGCAGCAGATCACGGAGTTCGAGGTGAGGCGCCTGACACAGGAGCTCGAGGCCAAGGATGCAGAGCTCAAGGCCAAGGACGTGGAGCTTTGTGAGCTCAAGAAGGAGAGGAGTGCCATGCTCCTCCGTTATGTGCGGGAGTTCACGGAGCTTTAAAAGCGGTAGGCGTCCACCACAAAGATGCTCGAGGCATCGGCGGCGACTGCAGAAAGCGGGAGATACGATAGGCCATCAGGGGAGCCGGCTGGAGCGCGGGCGGGATGATCGTGACAAGGCTAGGATCGCCTCAGCCACTTGGTGAACCAAGTTGCCACGCACGTGTTGCGGCTGTGTGATGCCTACCGTCATGCCAGCGTGACCATGCCGGCCGTCGGGCTAAACCCGTTCGACCACCCGGTCGACTTCAATGAGCTGCGGCTTCGTGACCTGGTGTCCTTCTTCACCTATATCTCCGAGGAGCTGAGCCGTCTCCGTGCAATGGTGGGGTTGAGCTGGACAAGGAGGGGTTGCGGGATGCCGTCACCATTGTCGGGCGAATCCTTTCAGGGCTCCATCACCGAAATCCATTCGTGCCATTGGACGCTGTCTTTGACGAGCTAGCTCCCGTCGACCAGGAGCGGGCTCTGCGGGCAGTTGCACCCTGCATCACCAACGACATGCGCCTCGAGAAGCAGAGGGACTTTGGTGGTGTTTAGGTACCCTATGCATGGGCATGTCCATGTCTTGGCGCAACATGACCGTTGGATCAAACTCAGACGGTGCAGATCAGTCACTGTAGCACAAAGCGTGTGGGTGTGTTTGGTTGCATTCTCATCTCAATATAGTTGTTTCCTCTTCGTGTATTTGTGTTAACCTACTAGTGTGGACTCATGCACCCTTCATGCACTCTGCCAAACACCCAAATGTGGGTCGAGAAGGAAACTTTTGCTCCCATCCCATGCACCCTTCATACACCCTGCCTAACACTATTCGTGCTTCATATGGTTCATGTTTCGTGGAGTACTATAGCATCGTACTCTCCGTGCGTTGTAGACCTAGTTCTGTTAACATTGATCTCACTGTTCATTCTCGACCGGACAGTCGAAAAAGCGGTACTATGTTACTACATTACTATTCATATAGTGACATGCGCACAACATCATTTGTTATCGTCATATCTTACTACACTACCAACGAGATTATGTAGTACTGACGTATGAACCACTGCACATGCCTAGTAGTAGGAGCACTGTGTATGTTCAAGTGGATGCCGTGTTTCGCACTCCTCAGTCGTAAGAGTGGAAACGCTTGCTGTAATCATTTTTTTCCAGAAAAACAGTGGACGCGCTCTACCGTGCGGATCCTCCTCCAGCCATGCACTAAATTACTCACTATCGCCGACGTGTGGGACAGCTAGCACCTGGGTCCACCAGCCATGCACTAAATTACTCCGTAGTAGAGTGACGGTAGATTACCCCGATCAAAGCGCCGTAGTAATGCCCAATGAGCCGTCAAATCACAAAACCCCCTCCTTTCTAGCAGTGACGTGTTGGACGGACGAAGCAACCATCATTTCACTCTTCTCTCTCAGCTTCCTCTCTTGAAGAAAAACCCCACTCGCTTCGCTTCTCCCTCATCTCATTCCTCCTTTCATTCTTCTCTCTCAGCTTCCTCTCTTGGATGGACACTGGAGCACCGGCCGACGTGATGTCTATGGCTCTTGCCAGAACTGTCGAGGCTCATGGTACGAAGAAGCGCCAGCACCCCGCTGAGACTACCGCAGACAAGCTCAAAGCCATTGCCCTGTCCAAGCCCCCCTCTCCGGGATCCCTCATTAAGCAAGTCCAGGTAATGTCTCCTCTTGACGATCTTTTTCTTGATCTTGATCGTGTTTTTTCATCTAACACACAGTACTAGTACTGGTAGTACAACTTTCTGGGTGATCTTGCATGTGATTTTAGTGTGCCAAATGACGGTTCTAAATTCCTCTTTTGACCAAAACATGCGAGAGGTTGACACTGATTTCTTATAGATTACTTTCAACTACTCCCTCTATCCCAAATTTCTTGTCTTAGATTTGTCTAGATACGGATGTATCTGATACATCCGTATCTAGACAAATCTAAGACAAGAATTTTGGGACGGAGGGAGTACTTTATGAACATCAATGCTACCTTTGAAGAGGGTATATTTGCCTCAGTAACTTGTGATATGGATATTGCAAGTAATCCCTCTGCTCTCATGCCTTTGAAGACATGTTCTAGTGTCTTTGTTCACTCATTTCTGTGCGTATATGTAGTCATATATGGAGTATAATATCGAAAATCATCTTATATTTCTGAACGGAGGTAGTAATAAAATATGGTTTCTGTTCGAATTAGAACCAGGTCCGCGGTGGAGATGAAGTTCTCAAAGTCATGCCGTGTGAACTGGAAGACCTGAGGATGAGTTCTACTGGTAAACTATCCAGCTGTTGTGTCCTTGTCGCCATGTGTCCTGAACTAGTGTTTTCCTGTAGCATTGTTGTCAGGCGTGTTCTCGAGGTTGTACTTGACCACAACAATTTTCCTGGCTGTGCCTTCGATTACGAAGGGTGTGGTTCTTGTAAAGCTTCCCAACAAATCTGATGCGGCATGTCTTCATCATCATGTTTATGAGTGGAAAGACCACTCTGTTAGGTTCTGCAAGGTTGACGAGATGGTGATGGTGCATGTAGACATCTCTCACGAAGTCCATGGCCTAGTTAGTTATGCGGGGTTCATCACGTAGGTCGGTGGCAAGAAATAGTCTGCAGAATTTAATTAGTGCAACTTTGCTTGTCTGTAGTAAGTACTATTGTTCAGTACTTGATTTGTGTTTGTGAACCCTGTATTGTTTATTAGTACTGCCGCTTTTGGTGTGTGGTCAGTCCTGAGAACGGTCTATGTTAATGTCTGTCCACTCAATTCAGTCTGTATATTTTGAAGTATCCAGATCATCTTTTTTGTGAGGACGGTTTATCAATTATGGTTACACTCCAATATCTGTATGCATTGCAGGGTTTATCGCACCCACCAGGATTTCCAGTCCCATGGATGTTCGGTCCATACGATTTGTCACGACCTTTGGACTGTCCTGCTTGTGGGAGTAGGCGGGGCCCTGCATGCCACCCCGTAGTTGGACGATCAATCTTCTGTTTAGTACTTCAACATAGTGATTTCCTGGTAAGGATTCACTCGTGTCACATCAAGTAAATCTTATTGATTTACTGTCTAAATCTTATTGATTTAATGTCATGTTTTCTTTCTTTTCCTGCAATTTTACGATGCAGGTTTTGCCATGTGACATTCATCACAGAATAAACCGTTTGGTTTGCTCTACGATGGCTATTTTTGCAGGTTTCACTTCTTATGTCGTGTCAGTAACGAAGGCACTGTCCATCACTTATATTACTGGAAAAAATTGGATCAGTTTGTTGTCTGAGTACAAGCTGAATCCCTATGATGAACTACAGTTTGGTTTAACAAAAATGCCACAATTAGTCCTTCTCGCATTTAAAAGAAATGAAGAAAAAAACTGGATCACGGTCACGGATCCTAGTCAAGTTAGAAAGCTGATCATAGCAGACCAGACACGATCGCCGCTGTCTCGCACATCGGTACCACCTTCAGCAACGGATCGAGCACCGGCAGTTGCTCTAGCACTAACAGCGGCAGCAGCTCAGTCTGATCCAGCTGAGGATTGGGCACCGACCGTGTCAGCGGATCAGTCTGATCTACCTGAGGACCGGGCATCGACACCGGCACCTGCTCCGACACCGGCACCAGCTCTACAAGGAGCACCATCTCCGGCAGCAGCAGCGGCTTCGGCACCTGCACCAACACTTGCACTTGCATCTGCTCCGGCCCGTGCAGTGGCAACCGAACGAGCAGTTGCACCGGCAACAGACTAGGCTGCAGTTCGCACTTCATATACCAAAGTCCTTACAAAAACCGACATGTCCACCTTCTTGGTAAGCATTGGCCGCCCAAGTGCTTCGTTCTTTTTTCTTTCCATGTTGTTTCACATGATTCACTGTGTTGATCTAACTGTTTGGGTATGTCTTCTTGTTTGCAAACAGAGAATTCCTAGAGCAACGAGGGAGTCGTTCAACTATCCGAGCGACAGCGGCCAAGTTTCTCTTACCATGCGCAGCCTTGGTGTGAATGAACCTGCTCAATATACCGTAAGTACAAAGGATGGTCGCATGATGATTGACGCTAAAGTATGTCCAAGGTTCAAATCTAAATCATATCTTGCGGTAGGGGATGATGTCCAAATTGAACTTTCTCAGCAAGGAGAGCTGGTCCAAATCAACTTTGAAATTCTTCAGTAGCAGCACACAACTGTCAAACTGATCTATCCTCCAAGAGATTTTGATGTAATAATCTGGCATGGTTAAACAAGTGTCCTGTGTGTATAAGTAGTACGACAGTATTATGTATCACATGGTATATCGTTGATAGAATTGCAAATCTCATTGCTGGTTAGGAACTGTCATTCGATTTCATTCCGACAACTGCCGTGCTTTATTCAATTTGGTGTATTCGCCATGCGACAACATCTAAAACCAGCATCGTACCGATCGCTTGCAATATGAAAAGCGCTGAGGTAGAACACATGGGCCCCCAAACATGCAGGGTGGGCCTGCGGCCCAAAGTCCAGAATCGTGAGCCTGTCTGAGTATTATATTCTCAACTGAACGCCCATAAAAAAGCTAAACCCCCATAATGCTCGTGCATTGCACGTAACATGAAGATGCATTTGTATGATTATTTTATCTTGTGAGAGAAAAGGATGAACGAGGGAAGGCCTTATTTGCAAATGTGGAGAGGTGTGTGGGTACCTTTTTGCAAAATTGCCATAGTTTCCTTCCTATCCGTCAGATATAAATCGGACGGCCTATATTGCAGGATGGCAGGCACACCATCATCACCAACTCGTCTATACTGTGTTAAAAACAACTCTATTTTTTATAATTATATATGTTATATATATTCCCCTAGATTTTTCTTATGTATAAAGTTGTGATATAAAAGATTTGTATATTTCTTTACAGAGGGAGTATCTCTCTGTCAAAAATATATTTATGTGTAACTAGTTACTCCTGTCTTTCTACTTCCTTTCGCTGATATGTGGGGCATCCGACAACGGGGTCCATGTGCCATATGCACAAATTAGAGTGCACAACTGCACGGTAGACACACCCCGGTCGTAGCGCCGCAGTAATGCCCAATGAGCCGTCAAATCACAACCCCTCCCCCCTTCCAGCTTTAGCAGTAAGCTGGACGGACGAAGCGGCAATATTTCACTGGGCCTGAATCCCCTTCTCCCTCGTCTGCTTGTTCAGAGAAAACCCCCTCTCGGCGATTGCATAGGGTTTTCTCATGGAGAACCAGGTACGAATTCTTCATCCATCCCCGATAAATCCAAGTCCCTTGGTCGCGGGTAATCCTAGGATGGCAGCCGCCGCCGTTGATGCATTTTTCTTCCTACTGAATCTAGTGTGTTTCATTTGCAGTGCCCAAAGTGCGAGGACCCTACAGGTTTCTGCGCCCTCGGCGAGACGCCACACTTGTTCCTTCTCATCCTAACACATGATTTTAAAACGCGCACAGTATGTTCCTAGAATCCTCTTTTCTATCCGGGAGGGTGGGTTTTTTTAACATGTTGTTGACTAATTTGGAAATTTGGATTGCTATATTTGGATAAAAGGTACTACTAGTACGATGGTCAACACTGACGTGAAGGAGGAAGTTATTTCTAGATTTGGATAGGGAATACATTGTGTTCTCATATTATTTTTCCTGCAGTGCATTATTTGCTCTGCCAGAACACATGTACTCAAGATGCTCGGCCTTGCCATAACTGAATACACTAGTTTAATGGTCACAGTGAAGACAAGCCATGGATATAAGTTCCGAGTTGGGTTCATGAACCAAGAAGATCGCTGCTTTTTTATGGCCGAACTTGGATAAACTTTCTCAAGTGTTACGGACTGAAAGTTGGCGCACGAATGTTGATGGAAATAGCAGAACCTGGTCTCATCTTCACTGCGATCTTCCACCCCGACGTCGTTCCAATTGTTCATCCATGTTAGTTTTGTATCTGGTTCTTGCTTGTTGCCTCGATTACTTCTTAATCCACCTATTCTGTCTAACTAATCACAATTTAACTTTAGAAGTAGCAACGAATCTCTCACGAAGATGCTACTTCTAACTAATATTTTCTTATAATTGGTGGCACGTGTAGGTTTTTTCAGAGTTAAGCAGGCTGCTCGTTTGTTATTCTGTAATAACTCGGCTGTTACTGATGGCACTGAAGTTGACTGGGACGACATCCACAAGTTCCTACACTTTATTGATCGTCTTGAGGTCCTTGTGGGGCGTTTCAATGGTGGAAGGCCACGTGGGATATGCGTGCCACTGCTGCACTCGTTGAACAGGTCCAACTGTGTCGAGAAACTTATGGTACGAGTTGTTTTCTATTATATATGTTGTTCATAAACTATTGCTTATACACAGTTTTACAGCTGTGATCTTCTTGAAACAGAAACTGCCCAGTTCTATTGTTCCTATACAGATGCCTGACCATGGTCGGGTCAGACTTGCGCTTGGTCACAACATGATGTTTATGTCGACCTACTCCAGTTCCCTTGGAGGTGAAAAGATACTTATTCATGGGTGGTCTCAAATAATGAAGGCCCATCCATCTTGGAGAATAGGACAGAAGATTATGTTTATGCTTTTCCATGGCTCTAAAGCGAATATCCTGTTTATTGACCACATTGCGAGATAAAGCCGCTTTCAGAAGGTTGTGGGTGCGCGGGGTGGGGCCTAGGCCTTGTCCTGGGGCTTGGCGGCTTCACCCTTGGTTAACCGTAGGCAACGTAGCACTGTTTGAGGCGTGCTTTGTACGGTTGAACCTGTATAAGTACTCATACTTCTTTCAGCTTTGGTTGTTAAGTGCCCCTGCTGGTTTCAGTTAAGCTTGTTAAGTACTCCTACTGCTTTTACAGTCTGTCGTGTTTCTTTAGTCCTGTCTTCCTCCAGCCGCCAAAACCAAACCAGCGCCGGCGGGGCCGCCTGCTTTCGCCTCCCACGGCTGGCTGCGCCTCAGCGCACACGTCGCCGCCCCACCATCTCCTAAACCGTTAATGCCGATGTCCTCCGTGCACTTTGGTGCGCTAACCGCGACGCCACCCTCTCGCATTGTCAACATGGTCAGAAGTACGTGGAGAGGATGACAGTAGGGGCCCACCATGTCAGCGTATGGAAAAATAAAATGCTTCCTCCTAGTGTTTTCCTGACATCTAGGACCCAGGACATTGTGAGTGTATATAGTCAATAGACAAGAGAACAACACAAGATCGGCTAACACCTGGGATGTAGCTGCTCGAGCAGTATTTTTTTGTTACTGTTGAGACGGAGTAGGGTTTGAACTGGGTTGTGGCCCGTCTAGCCCAGGCTTATATTTTATGTTCACCATGTGACCAGCTCAGCTATTTTTTCTTTGTAAAAATGAGCCCAGTTTATTTTTTCTGAAGAATTCCCAATCCAGGCCTACTTATTTTTCTACGCCCTGATGGGCTGCAATTCTTTCAAGTTGCCTGCAAATCTTGAAATTAATATGAAATGAGTTGTAAATATAAAAACAAATGACAAATTGGCAATTACTTTATCATTTCTGAATTTTTTCACATTTTCAGATTCCTATTTCACTCGGCATTAACCTAATTTAAATATATCTTCAAAGTACTTTAAATCTGGCTTGACATTTCGGTATTCAAAATAGTTTGGAACCCACAGAAATATGCGAAATTGGCCCTGGCCAACCAAAAAAATGGACTGCAATAAATTGCATAAGAAGTTGCAATGAGCTATATATAAATAATTAAAAAAAGAGGGAGTGGTCTGACTTGTGGGCCTGTTAAGTTGACGCGTATGCAAAAAAAATTTAGTTATTATATACGTCAACAAATGATTCTAGCAGACGTAACCGTTGGATGTCAATCCAAAGGCCGTCGTGTTTCTTCAATCTCTGATCTTCTTGCTCCAGCCGCCAAAGCAGCGCCGGCGGGACCGCCTTCTCCCACCTCCCGTGGCCGGCTGTGCTGCCATGCAGGCCTCACCGCCCCCCTACTACTCCCACCGCTGGCCAGGGCATCCCTCTACTCACCCACACCCCCTGTTATTCTGCTGCGATGGCAACCTCACACCGCAGCCGAACCAGTGAACCCTCGTACTCCTCTCCGCGCGGGCTTCCACTGCCGCGTCTTCCCCGGCTCCGCATCGTCCCCTTCCTAGGCCTCACCGTCGCCCACCGCCGTGGTGCTCTCGGCACGGCGTGGTCAATGTGGTCAACGACCGACTTCCATCAGAAGAGTACTGTACGTGGAGAGGCTGACAGCAGGGTCCACGGCAGCCGCAAGGAAGTGCCTCCTTATTACGCGAAAATTGATTATTCCTCCACCTGACAGCAGGGACCCACCGGAAAGGCCACCAGTATTTCGCGAAAAGAAATTTCCCCCTGACTATTGGGACCCACCGGACGGGCCACCATATTTCACGAAAAAAACATTCCCCCCACTGTCAACTCGGACCCACCGGAAGTACCTCCTTATTATGCACAAAAATATTAATACTCCCCCTGCTAGCTGGGACCCACCTTGGTGGGAGGCTGACTTGTGGGCCTACTAAGTTGACTGGGACGGAGGCCTTTGTCAACTTTAGTCAATATGAATGATTCTAGCTCCAAAAACCGTATGATGTCCATCCAACGGCCGTAGTGCTTCTTCAACCTCTGGTCTTCTTGCTCCAGCCGCCCAAAGTAGCGCCGGTCGTGCCGCATGCTCCTGCCTCCCGTGGCCGGCTATGCTGCCACGGAGGCCTCACCGCCCCATACTACTCCCACCGCTGGCCAGGTCATCCCTCCACTCACCCACACCCCCTGTTATTCGGCGGCGATGTTAACCTCACACCGCAGCCGAACCAGTGAACCCTCGTACTCCTCTCCGTGTGTCCATCCACTGTCGCGTCTTCCCCGACTCCGTGTTGTCCCCTTCCTAGGCCTCGCTGTCGTCCACCGCCGTAGCCGATGGAAACGAGGCCTGGCGTACCACAAGACCGAGGAAATGGCCTTGTGTTCGACCGGCCACGTTCGAAACGGGATCCTGTTCATCGGGAGGGGTCTAGCGTACCGCAAAACGGAGGAAACGGACTTCTGTTGGACCTGCTACGGTCGAAACGGGGTCCTATTGATCGGGAGGTGTGTGGCGTACCGCAAAACAGAGGAAACAGACTTGTGATGGAGCGCTACAGTCGAAACGGGAGTCCTGTTCATTGAGAGGGGTGTTGCGTACCGCAAAACGGGACTCCACGGGATACTGTTCATCTCCACCGTCGACTTGCTCCAGCCTCCACGGGCTACTATTCATCCACCATCGACCTCCTCCAGCCTTCACCTGCGACTGTTCATCCACGGGCTCCTGTTCATCCAGCCTCCACCGCGCGCTACTCCACCGGCTACTGTTCAACCACCCCTCTCCACAAGCTCCTATTCAACCACCCCTCCACGGGCTACTGTTCATCCACCCCTCCACCTTCTACTGTTCATCTAGCCCTCCACGGGGTCCTGTTCATCCAGCCCCAACCGGCTCGATCTATCGGGGTCCTGTTCATCAAGTGGCAACACCACGGGGTCCTGTTCATCCACCCCCACCGCTCACTGTTCATCCACCCCCCCCACAACACTCACTGTTCATCCAGAGGCAGCATTGATCAGCTCCAGTTAGCAGCAGTAGGGAAGGAATCGCTCGATCGCTCCGGTTCAGTAACGCGTAGCCTGCAGTGCAATCGCTCAGGTTCAGTTAGGCAACGCCTCGCTCGGATTCAGTTAGAGCCCAATGCCTCGCACACACGCGCATAAGTGTACAAGAGAAACGCACATCGCTTGGCCCCCGACCACCCACCGTAATCGGGAACTCCCCGAAATTTTCCTCGCCCTCGCTTCTACCACGGTTTTTTCCGTCATGGACGGCCCAAAGAATGTCATGCAACTGCGTCTCCGGCCCGCCCAGGACAAAAAGCCCATTTTCTGTCATGATTTTTTGTCATAGAAGTAGGAGCCCACCACATCTATGATGATACCGGATTTTGTCACAATTATCGTCATAGAAGTGTCATAAATATGACAGAATATTTTTCCGTTCGGCCCAAAATGTCACAGATGTGTCTTTTTTTGTAGTGCTTGTTGCATAAGGTGGCTAGTGGGTTCTAGTATCTCCCACTTTAGTCAGATCGGATTCGATGAAAAGGGTCCTTATGAAGGGTAAATAGCAATTTGCATATCACCGTTGTGGCGTTTGCGTAGGTAAGAAACGTTCTTGCTAGAATCCCATAGCAGCCACGTAAAACATGCAACAACAATTAGAGGACATCTAACTTGTTTTTGCAGGGTATGCTATGTTATGTGATATGGCCAAAAGAATCTGATGAATGATATATGTGATGTATGAGATTGATCATGTTCTTGTAATAGGAATCATGACTTGCATGTCGATGAGTATGACAACTGGCAGGAGCCATAGGAGTTGTCTTAATTTATTGTATGACCTACGTGTCATTGAAAAACGCAATGTAATTACTTTACTTTATTGCTAACCGTTAGCCATAGTAGTAGAAGTAATAGTTGGTGAGACAACTTCATGAAGACACGATGATGGAGATCATGATGATGGAGATCATGGTGTCATGCCGGTGACGAAGGTGATCATGCCGCGCTTCAAAGATGGAGAACAAAGGTGCAAGATGATATTGGTCATATCATGTCACTTTATGATTTGCATGTGATGTTTGTCATGTTTACATTTTATTTGCTTAGAACGATGGTAGCATAAATAAGATGATCCCTCACTAAAATTACAAGAAAGTGTTCCCCCTAACTGTGCACCGTTGCAAAAGTTCGTTGTTTCGAAGCACCACATGATGATTAGGTGTGATAGATTCTAACGTTCGCATACAATGGGTGTAAGCCAGATTTACACATGCAAAACACTTAGGTTTACTTGATGAGCATAGCATGTACAGACATGGCCTTGGAACACAAGAGACCGAAAGATCAAACATGAGTCGTATAGTAGATATGATCAACATGAAGATGTTCACCGATGATGACTAGTCCGTCTCACGTGATGATCAGACACTGCCTAGTTGACTCGGATCATGTATCACTTAAATGACTAGAGGGATGTCTATCTAAGTGGGAGTTCACTAAATAATTGATTAGATGAACTTAATTATCATGAACATAGTCAAAAGGTCTTTACAAATTATGTCGTAGCTTACGCTTTAGTTCTACTGTTTTAGATATGTTCCTAGAGAAAAACTTTAGTTGAAAGTTGACAGTAGCAATTATGCGGACTGGGTCCGTAATCTAAGGATTGGCCTCATTGATGCGCAGAAGGATTATGTCCAGAATGCACCGCTCAGTGTGCTGAACCTCGAGCGTCGTTTGTTGATGTTGCGAACATCTGACATACACGTTTTGATGACTACATGATAGTTCAGTGCGTTATGTTAAACGGTTTAGAATTGAGGCACCGAAGACATTTTTGAAATGTTGCAGAACATATGAGATGTTCCAAGAGCTGAAATTGGGATTTCAGGCTCGTGCCCACGTCAAGAGGTATGAAACCTCCGACTAGTTTCTTAGCCTGTAAACTAAGGGAGAAAAGCTCAATCATTGAGCATGTGCTCAGATTGTCTGAGTACTACAATCACTTGAATCGAGTGGGAGTTAATCTTCCATATGAGATAGTGATGGTTCTCCAAAGTCACTTCCACCAAGCTACTAGAGCTTCGTGATGAACTATAACATATCAGGGATATATATGATGATCCTTGAGTTATTCGCGATGTTTGACACCGTGAAAGTAGAAATCAAGTAGGAGCATCAACTGTTGATTGTTTGTAAAACAACTAGTTTCAAGAAGGACAAGGACAAGAAGGGATACTTCATGAAACGGCAAATCAGTTGCTGCTCTAGTGAAGAAACCCAAGGTTGAACCCAAACCCAAGACTAAGCGCTTGTGTAATGAGGGGAACGGTCACTGAAGCAGAACTACCCTAGATACTTGGTAGATGAGAAGGCTGGCAAGGTCGACAGAAGTATATTGATATACATTATATTAAGGTGTACTTTACTAGTACTCCTAGTAGCACCAGGGTATTATATACTGGTTCGGTTGCTAAGTGTTAGTAACTCGAAATAAAAAGCTATGCAATAAACAGAGACTGGCTAAGGGTGAGATGACGATATGTGTTGGAAGAGTTTCCAGGGTTGATGTGATCAAACATCGTACGCTCCCTCTACCATCGGGATTGGTGCTAAACCTAAATAATTGTTATTTGGTTTTTGCGTTGAGCATAGACATGATTGGATTATGTTTATCACAATACGGTTATTTATTTAAGGAGAATAATGGTTACTCTGTTTATTTGCATAATACCTTCAATGGTCTTGCACCTAAAATGAATGGTTTATTGAATCTCGATCGTAGTAATACACATGTTCATACCAAAAGATATAAGATAGTAATGAGAGTACCACATACTTGTGGCACTGCCATTTGAGTCATATTGGCATTAAATGCATGAAGAAGCTCCATGTTGATGGATCTTTGGACTCACTCGTTTTTGAAAATATTGAGACATGCGAACCATGTCTATTGGTGTATACGCATGAAGAAACTCCATGCAGATGGATTGTTTGGACTCACTTGATTTTGAATCACTTGAGACATGCAAATCATACCACATGGGCAAGACAACTGAAAGGCCTTGTTTTCAGTGAGATGGAACAAAAGACCAACTTGTTGGAAGTAATACATTTGATGTGTGCAATCCAATGAGTGTTGAGGCACGCAGTGAATATCATTATGCTCTTACTTCACATATGATTTGAGTAGACTCTATGAATATTTACTTGATGAAACACAACCCTGAAATATTGAAAGGTTCAAGTAATTTCAGAGTGAAGTTGAAGATCATCATGACAAGAGGATAAAATGTCTATGATATGATCATAGAGATAAATATCTGAGTTACGAGTTTGGTACACAATTAAGACATTGTGGAAATTGTTTCACAACTAATACCGCCTGGAACACCATAGTGTGATGGTGTGTCCGAACATCACAAGTGCACCCTATTGGATACGGTGCATAACATGATGTCTCTTATCAAATTACCACTGTCGTTTATGGGTTAGGCATTAGAGACAACCGCATTCACTTTAAATAGGGCACCACGTAATTCCGTTGAGATGACACCGTATGAACTATGGTTTAGAGAAACCTAAGCTGTCATTTCTTAAAAGTTTGGGGCTGCGTCACTTATGTGGAAAAGTTTTAGCCTAATAAGCTCGAACCCAAAGCGGATAAATGCATCTTCATTGGATACCCAAAATAGTTGGGTATACCTCCTATTTTAGATCCGAAAGCAAAAGCGATTGTTTCTAGAAACGGGTCCTTACTCGAGGAAAAGTTCCTCTCGAAAGAATTGAGTGGGAGGATGGTGGAGACTTGATGAGGTTATTGAACCGTCACTTCAACTAGTGTGTAGCAGGGCACGAGAAGTTGTTCATGTGGCGCCTACACCAATTGAAGTGGAAGCTTATGATAGTGATCATGAAACTTCGGATCAAGTCACTACCAAACCTCGTAGGTCGACAAGGATGCGTACTACTTCAGAGTGGTACGTAATCCTGTTTTGGAGGTCATGTTGCTAGACAAGAATGAACCTACGAGCTATGGAGAAGCAACGGTGGGCCCGGATTCCGACGAATGGCTCGAGGCCATAAAATCTGAGAGAGGATCCATGTATGAAAAAAAAGTATAGACTTTGGAAGAACTACTTGATGGTCGTAAGGCTGTTGGGTACAGATGGATTTTAAAAGGAAGACAGACAATGATGGTAAGTGTCAGCATTAAAAAAGCTCGACTTGTTGCTAAGATGTTTTTCGACAAGTTCAAGGAGTTGACTATGATGAGACTTTCTCACTCGTAGCGATGCTAAGAGTTTGTTGGAATTATATTAGTTGTTACTGCATTATTTATGAAATCTTGCAGATAGGATGTCAAAACATTGTTTCCTCAACGATTTTCTTGAGGAAAGGTTGTATGTGATACAACTAGAAGGTTTTGTCAATCCTGAAAGATGCTAACAAGTATGCAAAGCTCCAGCAATCCTTCTAAGGACTGGAGTAAGCATCTTGGAGTTGGAATATACGCTTTGATGAGATGATCAAAGATTTTGGGTTTATACAAAGTTTATGAGAAACTTGTATTTCCAAAGAAGTGAGTGGGAGCACTATAGAATTTTTGATGAGTATATGTTGTTAACATATTATTGAACAGAAATGATGTAGAATTTCTAGAAAGCATATAGGATTGTTTGAAAAGTGTTTTTCAATGGAAAACATGGATTAAGCTACTCGAACGTTGAGCATCAATATCTATAAGGATAGATCAAAAAACGCTTAATAATACTTTCAAATGAACACATACCGTGAAAGGATTTTGAAGGAGTTCAAAATAGATCGGCAAAGAAGGAGTTCTTGGTTGTGTTATAAGGTGTGAGTATTGAGTAAGACTCAAGACCTGACCATGGCAGAACAGAGAGAAAGGACGAAGGTCGTCCCCTATGCTTTAGTCATAGGTGTTGGAAATATGCCCTAGAGGCAATAATAAATTGATTATTATTATATTTCCTTGTTCATGATAATAGTTTATTATCCATGCTAGAATTGTATTGATAGGAAACTCAGATACATGTGTGGATACATAGACAACACCATGTCCCTAGTAAGCCTCTAGTTGACTAGCTCGTTAATCAATAGATGGTTACGGTTTCCTGACCATGGACATTGGATGTCGTTGATAACGGGATCACATCATTAGGAGAATGATGTGATGGACAAGACCCAATCCTAAGCCTAGCACAAGATCATGTAGTTCGTATGCTAAAGCTTTTCTAATGTCAAGTATCATTTCGTTAGACCATGAGATTGTGCAACTCCCGGATACCGTAGGAGTGCTTTGGGTGTGCCAAACGTCACAACGTAACTGGGTGGCTATAAAGGTACACTACGGGTATCTCTGAAAGTGTCTGTTGGGTTGGCACGAATTGAGATTGGGATTTTGTCACTCCGTGTAAACGGAGAGGTATCTCTGGGCCCACTCGGTAGGACATCATCATAATGTGCACAATGTGACCAAGGGGATGATCACGGGATGATGTGTTACGGAACGAGTAAAGAGACTTGCCGGTAACGAGATTGAACAAGGTATCGGTATACCGACGATCGAATCTCGGGCAAGTACCATACCGCTAGACAAAGGGAATTGTATACGGGATTGATTTAGTCCTTGACATCGTGGTTCATCCGATGAGATCATCGTGGAACATGTGTGAGCCAACATGGGTATCCAGATCCCGCTGTTGGTTATTGACCGGAGAACGTCTCGGTCATGTCTGCATGTCTCCCGAACCCGTAGGGTCTACACACTTAAGGTTCGATGACGCTAGGGTTATAAAGGAAGTTTGTATGTGGTTACCGAATGTTGTTCGGAGTCCCGTATGAGATCCCGGACGTCACGAGGAGTTCCGGAATGGTTCGGAGGTAAAGATTTATATATAGGAAGTCCTGTTTCGGCCATCGGGACAAGTTTCGGGTTCATCGGTGTTGTACCGGGACCACCGGAAGGGTCCCGGGGGCCCACCGGGTGGGGCCACCTGCCCCGGGGGGCCACATGGGCTGTAGGGGGTGCGCCTTGGCCTACATGGGCCAAGGGCACCAGCCCCTAGAGGCCCATGCGCCAAGATATAGGAAAAAGGGGAGAGTCCTAAAGGGGGAAGGCACCTCCGAGGTGCCTTGGGGAGGATGGACTCCTCCCCCCCTCTTAGCCGCACCCCTTCCTTGGAGGAAGGGGCAAGGCTGCGCCTCCCCCCTCTCCCCTGCCCCTATATATAGTGGAGGGGAGGAAGGGCATCCATACCTGAGCCCTTGGCGCCTCCCTCCCTCCCGTGACACCTCCTCCTCTCCCGTCGGTGCTTGGCGAAGCCCTGCAGGATTGCCACGCTCCTCCATCACCACCACGCCGTTGTGCTGCTGCTGGATGGAGTCTTCCTCAACCTCTCCCTCTCTCCTTGCTGGATCAAGGCGTGGGAGACATCATCGAGCTGTACGTGTGTTGAACGCGGAGGTGCCGTCCGTTCGGCACTTGATCATCGGTGATTTGAATCACGACGAGTACGACTTCATCAACCCCGTTCACTTGAACACTTCCGCTTAGCGATCTACAAGGGTATGTAGATGCACTCTCTTTCTACTCGTTGCTGGTCTCTCCATAGATAGATCTTGGTGACACGTAGGAAAATTTTGAATTTCTGCTACGTTCCCCAACAATAGGCTCTATAGTATGCTATGCTGTGTACCGCACCTGAAGTGTGCCTTGCCATGAGTCAGTCAAGGGGTACAAGAGTGATCCAGGAATGGATCACAGGACAACAATCAAAGTTGTCCTTAATAACTAGTGGACTAAGGAATTTTCTCAATTATGGAGGTGGTAAAAGAGTTCGCCATAAAGGGTTACGTCTATGCAAACTTTGACACTAATCTGGATGACTCTGAGTAGTAAACTAGATTCATATAGTAGAACAGTTATTTGGAATAGTTCCAAATAGCGCATGGTAGCTGCATCTACAAGATGACATGGAGATTTGTAAAGCACACACGGATCTGAAAGGTTGAGACCCGTTGACTAATAACCTCTCTCACAAACGAGATATGATCAAACACCATGGGTGTTGGATTCATTACAAGCACATAGTGATGTGAACTAGATTATTGACTCTAGTGGAAGTGGGAGACAGTTGGAAATATGCCCTAGAGGCAATAATAAAATGGTTATTATTATATTTCCTTGTTCATGATAATTGTCTATTGTTCATGCTATAATTGTATTAACTGGAAACTGTAATACATGTGTGAATACATAGACCACAACATGTCCCTAGTGAGCCTCTAGTTGACTAGCTCGTTGATCAATAGATGGTTACGGTTTCCTGACCATGGACATTGGATGTCATTGATAACGGGATCACATCATTAGGAGAATGATGTGATGGACAAGACCCAATCCTAAGCATAGCACAAGATCCTGTAGTTCGTTTGCTAAAAGCTTTTCTAATGTCAAGTATCATTTCCTTAGACCATGAGATTGTGCAACTCCCGGATACCGTAGGAATGCTTTGGGTGTACCAAACGTCACAACATAACTGGGTGGCTATAAAGGAATGGGCCCACTCGGTAATGCATCTTCATAATGAGCTCAGTGTGACTAAGTAGTTAGTGATGGAATCATGCATTACGGAACGAGTAAAGTGACTTGCCAGTATCGAGATTGAACGAGGTATTGGGATACGGACGGTCTAATCTCGGGCAAGTAACATACCGATTGACAAAGGGAATTGAATACATGATTGATTGAATCCCTGACATTGTGGTTCATCCGATGAGATCATCGTGGAACATGTGGGAGCCAATATGGGTATCTATATCCTCCTATTGGTTATTGGCCGGAGAGGTGTCTCGGTCATGTCTGCATGGTTCCCAAACCCGTAGGGTCTACACACTTAAGGTTCGGTGACGCTAGAGTTGTTATGGGAAATAGTATTGGTTACCGAAGGTTGTTCGGAGTCCAAGATGAGATCCCGGACGTGACGAGGAACTCTGGAATGGTCCGGAGGTGAAGATCGATATATTGGATGAAGGGTATTGGAGTCCGGAATTGTTCCGGGGGTACCGGGTGATGACCAGCATGTCTGAAAGGGGTTTCGGAGGCCCCGGCAAGCGTTGGGGGGCCTTATGGGCCAAGGGGAGGGGGCACATCAGCCCACTAAGGGGCTGAGCACCCCTCCCACCCCATCTCATGTAACTTGGAGAGGTGGGGGCGCCTCCCCTAGGGCAGCCACCCCTCCCGGCTTGGGGGGCAAGTTTCCTAGGGGTGGGGGCGCCCAAACCCATCTAGGGTTTCCCCTGTGGCCGCTGCCCCTCCCCTAGGGAAACCCTAGGGCACCTCCTCCTCCCCCTTGACCCTATATATAGTGAGGGAGAGAGAGGGCAGCCGCACCCCTTCCTTTGGCGCAGCCCTCTCCCTCCTCCAACACCTCCTCCACCTCCGTAGTGCTTGGCGAAGCCCTGCAAGAGAACCACAAGCTCCACCACCACGCCGTCGTGCTGCCGAAGCTCTCCCTCAACTTCTCCTCTCCCCTTGCTGGTTCAAGAAGGAGGAGATGTCCCCAGGCTGTACGTGTGTTGAACGCGACAGCGCCGTCCGTTCGGCGCTAGATCGGATCTTCGTGATTTGAATCACCACGAGTACGACTCCATCATCCGCGTTCTAGTAACGCTTCCGCTTAGCGATCTTCAAAGGTATGAAGATGCACTTCCTCTCTCTCTCTCTCTCTCTCTTGTTGCTAGAATCTCCTAGATTTATCTTGGTGACACGTAGGAAAATTTTGAATTATTATTACATTCCCCAACACCACTCTGGTGCGGAACGTGCTCAGTTAGATCTACGAGGTCGAGTAGAAACTTAATCTGAAGTTTCATGATCATCATCTTAGCTTCCTCTCTAGTTGGTGTAGGCATCACGGGAACGGATTTCTCTGATGTGCTACTTTCCAATTCAAGAGAATGTACAATTACCTCATCAAGTTCTACTTTCCTCCCACTCACTTCTTTTGAGAGAAACTCCTTCTCTAGAAATGTTCCATTCTTGGAAACAAAAATTTTCCTTCGGATTTGTGGTAGAAGGTGTACATGATGTCGTCTTGTAGACGTTGTTGGGCCTGCAAGTTGTCGTGGGAAACGAGCACCTATGGGGCAGGGGCCCCTTCTCGGTCCGGCAGGGAGCGGAGGGCGCACGAAGAGCAGATCGAGGCGAAAGCACGCGAGGGATTTTACCCAGCTTCGGAGCTCTCCGGAGAGATAAAACTCCTACTGCTGCTTTGTGTTTCTATTCTGTTCTTGCTCGAGAGCGTGGGTGTGTTGAAGTTTCGAATGAGTCGAACCCCCTCTACATTGAGCATGGGCCTCCTTTTATAGGTTAAAGGGGTCTCCGACAGGTGGCAACGCAGAGAGGGGTAAAAAAGTAAAAAGAGGGGTTGGTACAACCGCTATCTACAGTGCCCCCTACCTAACTCTGACGGCAGGGGACAAGGGCATTTAATGCCCGTCCGGTCGCCCAAACAGTGCAGGAAACGACCGTTAGGGGCGCCACCGATCGCCACGATGGCCTTCTCGTCATCTCCACTTGCCACCTCGCACCGCTTGGCTGCACAGCTACCCGCCACGTGCGCCAGGAACGATCCTGCGGCGACACGTCGTCGGATGCGCTGGAGCGTGGGCGCAGGGTGGTGGCTTCGCCGCGGCAAGCGCCTTGCCGCGGCCGTTTATCTTGTCGCACCCGAAAGCTTGTCGTTCGCCGGGTCTTGCGGGGACGCGCGGTGCGTCGCGGCAAGTTTCTTGGCTGGTCCTCCCGGCAAGCTCCTCTTGCCGGGGCCTTGCCCTTCCCGGCAAGCTCCTCTTGCCGGGGTCTTGTCTTCTTAGTTAAACACTTTGTTCTTGAATGGCATCAATAGGAGTAGCGGAGGATCTTGGCGGACGCCCGGCAAGCCTTGCCGCGGGACGCTGCGACTGCTTGTGCACAAGTTCGGGATACTAAGGTACCCCTACTTTAGTACACCGACAGGAGCCCCCGGGCATGGGCCACACATGGTGCTGAGCGCTGTTGGGCCAGGCCCAAAACAGGGCACGGGCACGCGCTGCCTGGGTCCATACCAAATCTAACTCCGTATCCACCGCGCCCTCCCGTAACCGCACGCGTCAAATGCGGCGTCGTGGGAGAGATCGTGGGCAATTCTTTAATCAAGAAAGGCGTAACGTTCGCCTCTCCTCTTTATAAGAAGAGGAAACAGGGGCCGTTCCCCCACCTTCGCCACTTGCGGTTCCTTCCTCAAAAAAGCTCCGCCGCTCCACTCCGCTTCCCAAGCCGAAAGAGAGCAGCGCTTCGCCGCCCGTCGCCGCCGTCACCCCCAACGCCTCCGCGCTCCCCCACCGCCCTTGCCATGGCTCCGAAGACCGGAAAGAGTACAAAGTCGTCCGAGGCGCTGCGGCTTGAGGCGCTGCGCAAGGAGCGAGCACTTTTTCCCCCCGAGCTCACCTCGAAGGCGCTGCGGGAGGAGTTCTACCTCTTCTGGTCGACGGAGACGCGGGCGCATCCGCGCACGCCGGTACTCTCCGCCGAAGCTTCTACTTCGAAGCGGTGCCCAAAAGGGTACTACTTCTTCCCAGTGTTCTTCTACTGCGGGCTCTGCCCGCCCTTCTCCGATTTCTTCTGCGACGTCATGAATACATACGGGCTCCATCTCCTTGACTTCACCCCCAACGCCGTTCTGACAATGGCGGTTTTCGCGCATCTTTGCGAGAACTTCGTCGGAATCCACCCCAACGTTGCCCTTTTCCGCCACTATTTCATGCCCCAGGTCGAGAAAGGAGAGCCCTTGTCTGGCGGAGTCTCCTGGATCTCGAGGGCCGGCAAGAAGGAGGTGTATCTGGAGGGGGAGCTCCGCAGCAAATGGGACGAGTGGAGGGCTGAAATGTGTTGGATTGTTGACGCAGATCCGCAGCCATTCACCAATTTGCGCCAAACCCGAGTGGTGCGCGGCGGCGACTGGAGCGCCCTGGCGGCGGACGATGCTAAGCTGAAGATCGCCACCACCCGGATTCTGTGACTCAGGCTTGCCGGGCTCACAGTAGGGGCCGTTGGCGCGGACTTTCTTCGTCGCCGCATCGCCCCTGTGCAGGAGAGGGGGAGGCCCGCCTGGCTATTCGGGGGGCCGGCAGATATCATGAGGCTGCGCCCAGGCCTCAATTTCAACTTCACTGTTTTGGAGCTTGACGGGTTGCTCAAGGAGCTGTTCAAGCACGACCCCAACCACCCGGAGTGGTTCAGGCTGCCGCAGGGCGTCATCCCACTGTGCAACAACTCCCAGCTTGATCGCATCCGTGCAATGATGCCGGAGTGCGACTCGCACGGGATTATCCCAACTTGGTGGGAACCCGCCGACAACGTCGTGCGGCAATTCTTTGATGGCTTGGTGGAGGTAGCAGTCCGTGCCGACGAGCAGAGGCTCCTCACCCGCGACACCACTGACGATGAGATGCGGTACATTGCCACCCGGGCCGAAGAGGCGGCGGCAGCCGCCGCCGCGGGCGAGTTCGGCTTCACGCTGGAGGAGGCAGAGGCGGCCGAGGCGGCCGAGGCGGCAAGCCTTGCCGACCGAGAGGACCTTGGTGGGGAGATCGTTGGCGAAGGAGAGCCCGAAGCCGAAGGGAGCGAGCCCGCCGAGGGCGCCAGCGGCCAGCCGTCTTCGAGCAGCTTGCCGCGGGCGGAGCCCCCAGCGCAGCCCCCAGCTCAACCAAGAAGGCGCCTCCGTAGGACTGGAGATACAGCAGGGCGGCAAGCAGGCCAACAGCCGCAGCATCGCGGGACACGCTCCACCACGACAAGCACCGTTGCCGCGGGAGCACCTCAGGCCGCGCCGACAACTGGGGCGGGATCTTCTCGGGCCGCCGCTTCCGATCCTGCTGCAGCTCCCGCCAAGCGTCCAAGGGAGCCTACTCCTCCGCCTCATCGCGCTGAAAGAGTACCAGACTTCGATCTCTCCGCGCTGATCTCCGACGAGGAGGAAGAAGTTGAGGAGGAGTAAGACTTTCTTCTTGTTGTTCTTACACTTCTTCGGTTCTTGTTGTTTCTTGTCTTGTATCTCATCTGCTTCCCTCCGAACCCCGTTCCATTTCAGGACTCTGGCTGAGAGGGCGGCGAAGAGGGCCAAGGTCCCCGTGGTAGTCATCGAGGACGATCCTGCTATGATGGCAGAGGACACGTCCGAGACCACCTTCACGGATCCGGCACCCTCACCTCGAAGCAGCCCCCAGCACAGCCCCCAGCGTAAGTATTTGTTTACTTCCTGTTGTGGGGCATGCATGGGTGCTCTTTCTTTGCTGATATCTTGATTGTTGACTTGCTTATGTAGGAGCAGAGCAGGCCCATCAGGAGCAACCAGAAGCCGCTCCAGAGGTGCTGTCTGCTTCGACTACGCCGCCAAGGGGCGATTCTCCGACAAGGGAGCGCTCTCCGGCAAGGGAGAGGTCCCCGGCAAGGGACGGAACCAGTGAGCCTTCGGTGGAGGAGCCCATGGTCACAGAGCCCAGCACAGGTAACCCTCCTTGTCGGAAATTTTCCTTTGGGTTCTTCTTCTGATCTTCTTTTTGGATATTTGCTTGACTTTTTCGTCCTCTTCCTGCCTTCAGATCCCCCTTCCACAGATCCGACGGAGACTGAGGCCACCGGCGAGGAGGATGCACGCGGCAACACTGATGACGCCGCCGCCACCGAGGAAGAGGCCGGCGCTGACAATCCCGCCGGCGAAGAGGCCGCCAAGGCTGCTGGCGCAGGAGCTGGCGAGGGGTCCGGCGATCGTACTGACGACCCTGAGGGCGCAGGAGCGCAAGGCGCTACACCAACCGCCGACCCCACCGCCGCTGATGCAGCACCGGGCCCCGAGGAGCCCCAGCCCGGCGCCTACTTGAAGGCCGGCGAGGGTGTCTTCATCAAGCTTCCCTGGGCGTCGAGCTCCAGGGCGCCGATCGAGGGAGAGTCTTTTGACGGAGAGGTGCTTGCCTCCGCTGGGCTGACAGTGGTTGATGCACCAAGCAGCAGCGGCGGCGAGTCCGAGGAGGAGCAGTTGCTCCAGAAGTTGGTGTCACTCTACCGCGCCCGCCAAGCGAAGCTGGAGTCCCGGGAAGCGCTTGTCGCGCAGGCGGGAGTTGACATAGAGAAGCATGCGGAGGAGCTCCAGAGCCGCAACCAGGAGGCCCTCCGGTCCATCGCGGAGGATAGGGCGCAGCTTGTCGAAGCGCGGAAGGCCTTCATCCTTGAGAAGGCAGAAGCTGAGGAGCAACAGAGGCTTGCCGCTGAGGAGGTGTCCACCCGGGAAGGTGAACTGACGCAGCGGAAAGTCAATCTGGACAGCTACGAGGAGGAGCTCGCCGCACGCGAGCAATCACTTGGCGGGGCGCTCAAGGATGCGAACGACGCTGCCGCGGCTGCCGAGGCCGCCAAGAAGGAGTTGGAGGTTAAGGTGACGCAGCTGGAGGCTGATATGAAAGGGAAGAATGAAGAGCTCGCCGCGCTCCAGCGCGAACGCGAGAAGGATGCCCTTGCTCATGGCGATCTGCAAGTTCAACTCGCCGACAAGGTCAAGGAACTGAACGCCGCCAAGGACTCAAATGCTGATCTGGAGCTGAAGCTGGCCACACTGATGGAGACGCTAGACGGCGCCAAGAGGCGAGAGGATGACTTGAAGAAAGAGATCAAGGGCAACGAGGAGCTACTAACGAGGCCCGCCGAGACTCAAAACACCTTCAGGGCTACGGTGGAGCTCTGGACGGAGGGCCTCGTCAACATCGCTGCAACCATCAACGAGGAGCTGGCGCAACTGGACTTGGCGGGCTTCGGGTACTCCACTGACGAGAACCTTCAGCCCAGCGCCAAGCTTACTCTGTTCTTCAAGGGTGTGGTGATGGCTCTCCAGCAACTCCGGGAAAGGATCCCAAAGCAGCTGGCTGACGTGTCGCGCGCCATCTGTGCCAGAGTCTTGGAGAAGGTGTTGGTGAAGGTGCTTTTCCGCAATCCGACCCTCAACCTCACCAACGTTCTCAAGAAGCTGCCGGCAGGTGCTGATCTTGCAGAGCTCAAAGCCCTTGTCGCACCCATTGTGGACAAGGTAAATGAAGTCAGAAGGGTCGAAGGCGATCGTGTAGATTAGGCCGCCCTTTTCCTCCTTTTTCTTGCCGCTGCTAGACATGTCATAGGAACAATCCATTAGAGCGCGGCAAGTTATTTATTGTAATATAACTTTATCCTGGGTAGTATTTGCTATGTTATTTCCTTTACTTGATTCCATCCCTTGTATGTTTTTACCCTACGCTTTTAGGGAACTTGCCGGCGCGGGCACCCTTGCCGCGAGCGCTGAGTGCGGAACATCAGCAGCCTGTTGGCGGTGTTGCCTCCGGCAAGAAACCTTGTCGGAACTAGTCGCAGCACACTTACGTTGTTGAACAGACTCGAAACAAAGTAAGAGCGCAACTAGCCACGAGTTAGTTCCTCCGCGCACAGGTTTTCCATACAAAGCACGGTCGTTCAAGGAGGATAACTTAAAAAAATTTAAACTGATTGTGCTCAAACTTTCGCAACTTAGCTTTTCTGTCGTCTGCGTTCCGGCAAGGCTATACTTCTTTGAACGACGCCTGGTCCACACCTTTATCCTCTCCTTCCCCCCTCCCCCCCAGTGAACTTGTGGGCGAAGGAACCTTCTTTTTGAGAAAAAGAAAGAAGAGAAAATAAAGATATGGAGCCTTAAGGCTCGTTTGCTTACCGGGGGCAGGTGCTGCACAAAGTGTCAGATACAAAAGTAAAGAAAGCATGAAATTTGATAACATTTGCAGAGCATATGATCTTTATTTATGGATGGGATCTGCGCCCGGGTTTGTACAAAGGGTTACATGCAACAGCGGCAAGGCTTGTCCAAAAGGTGGTTGCCGGAACAGCTGGTTCCGGCAACCGCGCCTCATGGGTAAAACTTACGAAGATGCTCTATGTTCCAGGAGTTGCTCACCGGAAAGCCATCTTCGATCTCAAGGCGGACAGTGCCGGGCCTAGTGACTCGCTTTACCCGATAAGGGCCTTCCCACTTTGGCGTCAACTTGTTGGAATTCTTGGCGGATTAAACGCGCCGAAGAACAAGGTCGCCTTCCTCGAAACTTCTGGCATTGACTTTGCGGCTATGGTAGTGGCGCAAAGCTTGCTGGTAGCGAGCAGCTCGTATAGCAGCCTGAAGACGATCTTCCTCAAGGAGCAGTGCGTCA
The DNA here is from genome assembly GCF_018294505.1 of Triticum aestivum. NCBI lineage: Eukaryota > Viridiplantae > Streptophyta > Magnoliopsida > Poales > Poaceae > Triticum > Triticum aestivum. The sequence continues at coordinate 317,032,755 of NC_057795.1, forward strand.
TCTTGTCGCAGCTGCTCTTGCTCAAGCTCATCATAAGCGAGCACTCGAGGCGATCCGTATACGAGTTCCGTGGGGAGAACTGCCTCTGCTCCATAGACAAGAGCAAAAGGTGTCTGGCCAGTGGCTCGATTTGGCGTCGTCCTAATTGACCAAAGAACCACTAGCAGCTCCTCGATCCAATTTCTTCCGCACTTGTGTAGCCTGTCGAAAGTTCTGGTCTTGAGCCCGCGCAACACTTCAGTGTTTGCCCTCTCCGCTTGACCGTTGCTTCTCAGGTGAGCAACAGAAGCGAAGCAGATCTTGGCGCCAAGATCTTGGACGTACTGCATGAAGGTGCGGCTCGTGAATTGTGTGCCATTGTCGGTGATGATCCTGTTAGGGACTCCGAAACGGCAAAACATTTGACCTGAAGAACCTAACTGCTGACTGTGCTGTCACCTTCCTCACTGCTTCCACCTCCGGCCACTTTGTGAACATGTCGATTGCCACGTACAAGTACTCAAAGCCCCCGACAGCTCGGGGAAAAGGGCCGAGGATGTCGAGCCCCCAGACCGAAAATGGCCAGGATAAAGGGATCGTCTGGAGAGCTTAAGCTGGTTGATGTATCTGCTTGGAGTGGAACTGGCATGCTTCACATTTGGTTACTTGTGCAGTTGCATCCTGGAGGGCTGTTGGCCAAAAGAAACCTTGCCGGAAGGCTTTGCCGGCAAGTACTCTTGCGCCAATGTGGTGACCACATATGCCTCCATGTATCTCCGCCAACAGCTCCTGTCCTTCTTCCCGAGAAATACACTTCAATTTCACTCCGTTGAATCTTCTTCTGTACAGTATGTCATCGACAAACTGGTACATACTCGATTGCCGGGCTACTCTCTCCGCTTCTTCTTGCTCTTCGGGAAGTTCTCCTGTTTGAAGGAAATGGACGATCTATTGTGCCCATGCCGGAGCTTGTGGCTCGACGACAAGGACTAAAGGCGCAAATGCAGCTGCGGGAACATCTGCTTCCACGACAAGAATCTGCGGCTCAGCCGGAGCGTGATGTTCCCCGGCAAGCTCGCTGGAGCAAAACTCGTCGGGGGCGTCTGCTTCAACGAAACAAGCCCTAGGGCTTGTCAGAGCAGACTGCCCCTCAGCACTCTTTGTGTTGATCTTGGGGACCTTCTTGGCGGCGGCTTCGGGGAGCTCAGCCGGAAAGTAGTCACCAGAAATCGACTTCCTCTTCTTGTTCTGTCCGGTTGATGGTGTTACAGATGGTTGAGTCAGCTTGAGCACAAAGATCCCTGGTTCCACAGGTAACTTGAGTGCGGCGCATTTCGACAGGCCATCTGCAATGTCGTTCTGGGCTCTCGGAACATGTTCCATCTGCAAGCCATCAAAATGCTCTTCCAACTTTCTCACTTCATCGATGTAAGCTTCCATCAACGGGCTTTGGTAATCTTTGTTTACTTGGCGGACGACAAGCTGCGAGTCACCCCTGACAATGAGCTTCTTAATCCCAAGGTCTGCAGCGATCCCGAGTCCGGCAAGCAAGCCTTCATACTCTGCAGTATTGTTTGTTGCTTGCTCCTTGGGAAAGTGCATCTGGATCACGTACTTGAGGTGCTCTCCGGTGGGTGCGACAAGTAACACACCTGCACTGGCGCCTTGCAGCGAGAAGGCACCATCAAAGTACATGATCCATTCTTTGCTTGATTCCTTGACGGGAATGCTCGTCTCCAGAGTTTCTTCATCAGGTGTTGGCGTCCACTCTGCTATGAATTCTGCCAACGCTCGGCTTTGGATAGTTGAAGTACTTTCAAACTTGAGGCCAAAGCTTGACAGTTCCAGTGCCCACTCGACAATCCTGCCTGTTGCTTCTGGATTCTGCAATATCCTCTTCAACGGAAAGCGAGTGACAATTGTGATTTCATGTGCTTGAAAATAATGGCGCAGCTTCCTCGAGGCCATGAGAAGGCCGAAGAGCAACTTCTGCACACCAGAGTACCTTGACCTAGCCCCCTGTAGAAGGGAACTGACAAAATAAACTGGGCGCTGCACCATCTTCTTCTGTTTCTCTTCCTGTGGTTGCACAGATCCATCCTTGTCGGGACCAGAGCTTGTCGGGGAAGCCCCCTGCTTGTCGCTGGACTCGGTTCCCGTGGTTGCTGGCTCATCATCCGCCTCCCTCTCCGCTACCAACGCAGCACTAACCACTTGATTGGTTGCCGCTAGATACAGCAGCAACTTCTCTTGTGGCTTAGGTGCGACAAGTATTGGAGTGGAGGACAGGTATCTCTTCAAGTCCTGCAGCGCAGGCTCCGCTTCCGAAGTCCATTTCATTGGACCTGCCTTTTTAAAATTTTTGAAAAATGGCAGGGCGGCTCAGCGGACTTAGAAATGAACCTACTGAGAGCAGCAACGCAGCCGGCAAGCCTTCGCACATCCTTGACGCGCTTCGGTGCTTCGATCTGCTCAATGGCCTTGATCTTGTCGGGATTGGCTTCGATCCCCCTCTGGGACACAAAGAACCCGAGAAGCTTGCCGGAAGGAACTCCAAACACGCACTTCTCAGGGTTCAACTTGAGATTGATCTTGCGTAGATTTGCAAAGGTCTCGTCCAAATCTTGGATCAAAGTTTCTTTGTCCTTGCTCTTGACCACTATGTCATCCATGTAAGCTTCTACATTTCTGTGCAACTGTGGCTCAAAAGCATGACTGACTACTCTTGCGAATGTTGAACCAGCATTCTTTAGTCCAAAAGGCATCCGTACAAAGCAGTACATGCCACATGGAGTAATGAATGTGGTCTTCTCTTCATCCTCTTCCGCCATGAAGATTTGATGATATCCTGAATATGCATCAAGGAATGACAGCAGATCACATCGGCCATGGAGTCAACAATCTGGTCAATGCGCGGCAAGGGAAATGGATCTTTGGGACAAGCTTTATTAACATCAGTGAAGTCAATACAAAGCCTCCACTTCCCGTTCGCCTTGCGCACGACTACAGGATTGGCTAACCACGTTGGATGGAGTACTCCTCGGACAAGGCCTGCTGCTTCCAACTTCTTGATCTCTTCTGCAATGAACTCTTGGCGTTCCACTGCTTGCTTCCTAATTCTCTGCTTGATGGGGCGCGCGTGAGGACAGACGGCGAGGTGGTGCTCAATCACTTTCCTGGGAACACCGGGGATGTCAGACGGTTGCCATGCAAACACGTCGACATTCGCCCGCAGGAAAGCAACAAGCGCGCTTTCCTATTTAGGGTCAAGCGTGGCATTGATGGTGAAGGTACCACCAGTGCCGTCCTCCTTGGCGGCCACTTTCTTGGTTTCTGGTGAAGCTGTCTTCGCCTTCTTGCACTTGCCGGTGGAGCTCGATGGTGCGTCCTCGACGGTAGCGCAACACTCCGAAGAGGTGCGCTTGCCGGAGTGGGCGTCAGAGCTCTTGTCGGACTTGGTCTTCTTCTTCCCCCCGGGAGCTTCAGCGGCAAGTGGTTTGCGTTCTGTTGCGGCTGCTGCTTCCCGGTAGATCTTGTCGGTACAGATAAGGGCATCTTTCTTGTCGCCAGGGACAGAAATGACACTTATTGGACCGGACATCTTGAGCACGTTGTAAGCATAATGAGAAGCTGCCATGAACTTGGCGAGCGCTGGACGGCCAAGTATCCCATTGTAGGGCAATGGGAAATCAGCAACGTCAAAGGTGACCTTCTCTGTCCTAAAGTTCAGCTCGCTGCCAAATGTCACTGGCAGTGTGATCTTCCCCTTCGGCTTGCTCCTTCCCGGATTGATTCCTTGGAAAGTACCAGTCTCTTCGAGCTCGCTGTCGGGGATCTGGAGCTTCTTGAGCACCGCAGAAGAGATCAGATTCAAGCCGGCCCCGCCGTTAACCAGCATCTTTGTGACCTTGAGGTTGCGGATGGTTGGCGAAACCAACATCGGCAAGCACCCGACCGCAGTTATGCGATCAGGGTGATCCTCGACATCAAAGATGATGGGCGTGCTGGACCACTTCAGGGGCTTGCGCGATTCAACTGACGGTTCTGCTGCACTTACTTCCCGCACCCACTGTTTGAGCTGGCGGTGCGAAGTATGCAGAAAAGCACCGCCGTCAACGCACAAAACCTCTGTTGCCTTCTGAAACTCCTGCTCGTCAGTCTCATCCTCATCCATCTCTTCATCTTCGTCTTCGTCTTCGTCCTTGTCGTGGCCGCGGGGAGGCCTGTCTCCTTGCCGCTGCTTAGCCTTGTCGCGGCGTCCTCTCCGGGCGGGACGCTTCTTGCCGGATCCGCCTCCACCTTCTTGGGCCTTCTCCTTGTCGCGCCGCTCGTATTCAGCTTTCTGCAGCTCAACGAGCTGCTCAACCTTCTTGCAAGTCTGGAGATCATGGCCCTTGGTGCGGTGGATCTTGAAGTACTGCTTGCCGGAGCCGTCCTGCTTGTCGGCGGCCACCACAGCCTCGCCGGAGTCACCAGCTTTGGCCTTCTCGGCGCCACCTCCGTTGCCGGACTGCTCGACAACTAGCACATCCTTAGCTTTCCTCTTTCTGTTATTCCGCCTCCAGTTCTTCTTTGCCGGGGCGGCATCCTCACTGTCAGATCCTTCTGCTCCTGCGTTCTCTCGGGGGAGTTTCCTCCCCTCTTCAGCACGTGCACACTTGTCGGCCAGAGCATATAGCTCGCTGACGTCTCTAATCTTGCACATCGCCATTTCCTCCCTCATTCTGCGGTTTCGCACGTTCTGATGGAACGCGCTGATGACCACGGCAGGGTGGACGTCTGGGATGTTGCGCTGCACCTGGCTGAATCTCTGTATGTACTTGCGCAGGGGCTCTCCTTCCTTCTGGGTGAGCAGATGAAGATCGCTCTCCTGGCCATGGGGCTTGTGGCCGCCTGTGAAGGCGCCAACAAACTGATGGCACAGATCCGCCCATGAGGAGATGGAGTTGTCCGGCAAGTGCATGAGCCAAGATCTAACGTTGGGCTTGAGCACCAGTTGGCGAGGATCTTCTCGTCACGCCCCCCGGCAGCCTGCACTGCGATGGTGTAGACGCTTAGGAACTCTGACGGATGTATCCTGCCATCGTACTTCTCGGGTACATCTAGCTTGAAGTTCTTGGTACTGGGCCACTGGACTTGCCGCAGCTCATGGGTGAACGCAGGGCAACCTACAGCGTACGGCAAGTCGCCTGGTTCCCCTGGCGCATGCATATCAACAGTGGGCCCAGCGCGCTGGTCTGACTGACGCCGCGCTTCTCTTCGACGCTCGATGCGAGTACGAGCGTCTTCTTGTCGTCGTTCTTGGAGAACTTGGCGCTGATCGCGACGAGCTCGCGGGTCTGACGACACGGTGGAGTCGGTGTCAAGGTTAGCCCGGCGAGTCGGCAATCTTGGCCTTCGGGGCGGGGAGTGCACGGTGGTGGCACCCCCACCGGTCTTGTCTCCACCGGCTTGCGCCTGGACGTCTTGCCGGGGCTTCGACATGCTTGGCTGCCGGGGCTTGTCGCCGTTGGCGAAGCTGATGAGGCTCTGGATGGCGATCCTCCAGTCGTCGATCTTGTCGGGCACTGGAGGGTAGTCTAGTAGCAGTTGGGCTCGGGCCAACGCTTCTTCTGGCGTTTTCGGCGGCGAGGGCGAACGACGCGAGGAGCGGGATATGCTCAAACTTCTAACAGTGTTAGAAGGAGCAACATCTCGTCCAGGCAACCGTGCCGTGCTCGCACCAACATGTTGACGCGCATGTTGGCCTTGAGCATCCCGTGATCCGCCAGCTTGGCCTTGTTCTAACGCGAGCACGGTGCTAGGAGCACCATGGCGTTGTCGATCCCGCGCCTCCTGAGGGGGACGCGGTGCATGCACGGACGCCGAAGTTTGCGGGGCCTTGTCCTTGGATCTGGTGACAATGTGAGTTCCCCCGTCGGCGCCTGTTCCTCCGCCGACGTCTACTCCACCGCCCGTTTGCTCCGGTGGCGGTGGAATCGACGCAGACGGACCAACCACCTCCGAAGCCTTCTTCTTCGGTGGCATGTCGATGAAGATGATGATGTAGCGCGCGTGAACTCCGGATCAGGTTCGCACAACCTCGACGCCCCTACCTGGCGCGCCAAAGATGTCGTGGGAAACGAGCACCTATGGGGCAGGGGCCCCTTGTCGGTCCGGCAGGGAGCAGAGGGCGCACAAAGAGCAGATCGAGGCGAAAGCACGCGAGGGATTTTACCCAGCTTCGGAGCTCTCCGGAGAGATAAAACTCCTACTACTGCTTTGTGTTTCTATTCTGTTCTTGCTCGGGAGCGTGGGTGTGTTGTAGTTTCGAATGAGTCGAACCCCCTCTACGTTGCGCATGGGCCTCCTTTTATAGGTTAAAGGGGTCTCCGACAGGTGGCAACGCAGAGAGGGGTAAAAAGGTAAAAAGAGGGGTAGGTACAACCGCTATCCACAGTGCCCCCTACCTAACTCTGACGGCAGGGGACAAGGGCATTTAATGCCCGTCCGGTTGCCCAAACAGTGCAGGAAACGACCGTTAGGGGAGCCACCGATCGCCACGATGGCCTTCTCGTCATCTCCATTTGCCACCTCGCACCGCTTGGCTGCACAGCTACCCACCACGTGCGCCTGGAACGATCTTGCGGCGACACGTCGTCGGATGCGCTGGAGCGTGGGCGCAGAGTGGTGGCTTCGCCGCGGCCGTTTATCTTGTCGCACCCGAAAGCTTACCGTTCGCCGGGTCTTGCCGGGACGCGCGGTGTGTCGCGGCAAGTTTCTTGGCTGGTCCTCCCGGCAAGCTCCTCTTGCCGGGGCCTTGCCCTTCCCGGCAAGCTTCTCTTGCCGGGGTCTTGTCTTCTTAGTTAAACACTTTGTTCTTGAATGGCATCAATAGGAGTAGCGGAGGATCTTGGCGGACGCCCGGCAAGCCTTGCCGCGGGACGCTGCGACTGCCCGTGCACAAGTTCGGGATACTAAGGTACCCCTACTTTAGTACACCGACACAAGTGCACAGGTTTGTAGGACAGTAGCAAATTTCCCTCAAGTGGATGACCTAAGGTTTATCAATCTGTGGGAGGCATAGGATGAAGATGGTCTCTCTCAAACAACCCTGCAACCAAATAACAAAGAGTCTCTTGTGTCCCCAACACACCCAATACAATGGTAAATTGTATAGGTGCACTAGTTCGGCGAAGAGATGGTGATACAAGGGCAAAATAGATAGTAGATATAAGTTTTTGTAATCTGAAATAATAAAAACAGCAAGGTAACAAGCGGTAAAAGTGAGCGTAAACGGTATTGCAATGATAGGAAACAAGGCCTAGGGTTCATACTTTCACTAGTGTAAGTTCTCTCAACAACAATAACATATATAGATAATATTACAAGCCCTCAACATGCAACAAAGAGTCACTCCAAAGCCACTAATAGCGGAGAACAAATGTAGAGATTATGGTAGGGTACGAAACCACCTCAAAGTTATCCTTTCTGTACCATCTATTCAAGAGTTCGTAGTGAAATAACATAAAGCTATTCTTTCCGCTCAATCCATCATAGAGTTCATACTATAATAACACCTTAAGACACAAATCAACCAAAACCCTAATGTCACCTAGATACTCCATTGTCACCTCAAGTATCCGTGGGCATGATTATACGATATGCATCACACAATCTCAGATTCATCCAACCAACACAAAGTACTTCAAAGAGTGCCCCAAAGTTTCTATCAGAGAGTCAAGAACGTGTGCCAACCCCTATGCATAGGTTCCCAATGTCACGAAACCCGCAAGTTGATCACCAAAACATACATCAAGTGGCACATGATATCCCATTGTCACCACAGATAATCACGGCAAGACATACATCAAGTGTTCATAAAAGACTCTATCCGATAAGATAACTTCAAAGGGGAAACTCAATTCATTACAAGAGAGTAGAGGGGGAGAAACATCATAAGATCCAACTACAATAGCAAAGCTCGGGATACATCAAGATCGTGCCATAGAGGAACACGAGAGAGAACACGAGAGAGAGAGATCAAACACATAGCTACTGGTACATACCCTCAGCCCCGAGGGTGAACTACTCCCTCCTCATCATGGATAGCATCGAGATGATGAAGATGGCCACCGTGATAGGATCCCCCTCTGGCAGGGTGCCGGAACGGGCTCCCGAGAGGTTTTTGGTGGCTACAGAGGCTTGCGACAGTGGAACTCCCGATCTATCTTCTGTTCTGGAAGTTTTAGGGTATGTAGGTATATATGGGTGCAAGGGGTACGTCGGTGGACCTCCGGGGTCCTCACGAGGCAGGGGGCGCGCCCCCACCCTCGTGGGTAGCCCGGGACTCCCCTGACGTGCACTCCAAGTCTATCAGGTTGCTTTCCTTCCAAAAATAACTTCTCAAGTTGATTTCGTTCCGTTTTGACTCCGTCTGATATTCCTTTTCCTCGAAACACTGAAATAGGCATAAAACAGCAAATTTGGGCTGGGCCTCCGGTTAATAGGTTAGTCCCAAAAATAATATAAAAGTGGAAAATAAAGCCCAATATTGCCTAAAATAGTAGATAAAGTAGCATGGAGCAATCAAAAATTATAGATACGTTGGAGACGTATCAAGCATCCCCAAGCTTAATTCCTGCTCGTCGTCGAGTAGGTAAATGATAAAAAAAGAATTTTTGATGCAGAGTGATACTTTGGCATAATTTCAATGTAAATCTTCTTAATTGTGGCATGAATATTCAGATCCAAAAGATTCAAGACAAAAGTTCATATTGACACAAAAATAACAATACTTCAAGCATACTAATCAAAGCAATCATGTCTTCTCAAAATAGCATGGAAAAAGAAAGTTCATCCCTACAAAATCATATAGTTAGGCTATGCTTCATTTTCATCACACAAAGATGTTCCCAACTTCTACACCCCCGATGACAAGCCAAGCAATTGTTTCATACTTAAATAATCTCAAACTTTTTCAACCTTCACGCAATACATGAGCGTGAGCCATGGATATAGCACTATGGGTGGAATAGAATATGATGATGGGGATTGTGTGGAGAAGACAAAAAAGGAGAAAGTCTCACATTGACGAGGCTACTCAACGGGCTATGGAGAAGCCCATTAATTGATGTCAACATGAGGAGTAGGGATTGCCATGCAACGGATGCACTAGAGCTAAAAGTATATGAAAGCTCTACAAAAGAAACTAAGTGGGTGTGCATCCAACTTGCTTGCTCACGAAGACCTGGGACATTTTGAGGAAGCCCATCATTGTAATATACAAGCCAAGTTCTATAATGAAAAAAATTCCCACTTGTATATGGAAGTGACAAAATGAGAGACTCTCTATATGAAGAACAAGGTGCTACTTTGAAGCACAATATATGAGACTCACTACATGAAGAACAAGGTGCTACTTTGAAGCACAAGTGTGGAAAAGAGATAGTAGCATTGCCCTTTTTATTTATTTTATTTTTTTTATTTTTTTTTGGGCCTTTCTTTTTTTGGCCTTTCTCTTTTTTTGGGCCTTTCTCTTTTTTTTGGGGCAATGCTCTAATAATGATGATCATCACACTTTCATTGATTACAACATATGAATTACAACTCGAAACTAGAACAAGATATGACTCTATATGAATGCCTCCGGCGGTGTACCGGGATGGTGCAATGAATCAAGAGTGACACGTATGAAAAATAATGCATGGTGGCTTTGCCACAAATACAATGTCAACTACATGATCATGCAATGGCAATATGACAAATGTAATGTATGTCATGATGATGATGGAAGTTGCATGGCAATATATCTCGGAATGGCTATGGAAATGCCATGATAGGTAGGTATGGTGGCTGTTTTGAGGGAGATAATAGGAGGTTTATGTGTGATAGAGTGTATCGTATCACGGGGTTTGGATGCACCGGCGAAGTTTGCGCCAACTCTCAAGGTGAGAAAGGGCAATGCACGGTACCGAAGAGGCTAGCAAAGGTGGAAAGGTGAGAGTGCGTATAATCCATGGACTCAACATTAGTCAAAAGAACTCATATACTTATTGCAAAAATTTAGAAGTCATCAAAAATTCAAGTACTACGCGCATGCTCCTAGGGGGGTAGATTGGTAGGAAAAGACCATCGCTCGTCCCCGACCGCCACTCATAAAGATGCGCAAGCCAGGTACACTTCATGTTTCAAATTTGTTACACAATTTTAACCATACGTGCATGCTACGGCACTTGCAAACTTCAACACAAGCATTCTTTGAATTCATAATCACCCAACTAGCATGACTTTAATATCACTACCTCCATATCTCAAAACAATTATCAAGCATCAAACTTTTCTTAGTATTCAACACACTCATGAGAAAGTTTCACATATCTTGAATACCAAGTATATTAACATTAAGCAAATTACCATGCTATTAACGACTCTCAAAATAATCTAAGTGAAGCATGAGAGTACAACTATTTCTTCAAAATAAAACTACCACCATGCTCTAAAAGATATAAGTGAAGCACTAGAGCAACAACAAACTACTCCGAAAGATATAAGTGAAGATCAATGAGTAGCTAAATAATTATGCAACTATGCGAAGACTCTCTCTCATTAAAGAATTTCAGATCTTGATACTTTATTCAAACAGCAAGCAAAGCTAAAGAAAACTACATTACAAGGATAACGCAACTCATGTGAAGAAACAAAAACTTAGGCTCAACCGATACTAACCGATAGTTGTTGAAGAAGAAAGGTGGGATGCCTACCGGGGCATCCCCAAGCTTAGATGCTTGAGACTTCTTGAAATATTATCTTGGGGTGCCTTGGGCATCCCCAAGCTTGAGATTTTTTGTCTCCTTAATTCCTCTCATATCATGGTTTCTCTTTTTATCAAAAGCTTCATTCACAACAAACTCAACAAGAACTCGTGAGATAGGTTAGTATAAACCAATGCAAAACCTTATCATTTTCTACTGTAACAAATCACTAAAATTATTATTCAAGATTGCATACTAAATGCCTCTGAATATTTAATACTCCTATCCTCAAATAGAATCATTAAACAAGCAAACATATGCAAACAATGCAAACATAACAGCAATCTGCCAAAACAGTAGTCTGTAAAGAATGCGAGAGTATCAATACTTCCCTGACTCCAAAAATTATGAACTAAAATTCCCACTGTAATAAATTTTTCATAGCTCAATATTCAAAAATATTCAACATTATACCACTCTATGACTTTTCTAGGGAATTTTTGCAACAGCGGTAAACTTTCTGTTTTCAAACAGCAACATGTATACTAGCAAAATAAGCATGGCAAAGGCTATCCTTGACTTTTTTATTGAAATTAAAGATGCAAAAAATTATTATGATTAACAGAAAGCAAATACTAACAAAATAAAATGACACTCCAAGCAAAACACATATCATGTGGTGAATAAAAATATAGCTCCAAGTAAAGTTACCGATGGTACGAAGACGAAAATGGGGATGCCTTCCGGGGCATCCCCAAGCTTAGGCTCTTGGTTGTCCTTGGATATTACCTTGGGGTGCCTTGTGCATCCCCGATCTTAGGCTCTTGCCACTCCTTATTCCATAGTCCATCGAATCTTTACCCAAAACTTGAAAACTCCACAACACAAAACTCAACAGAAAACTCGTAAGCTCCATTAGTATAAGAAAACAAAACCACCACTTAGGGTACTGTAATGAACTCATTCTTTATTCATATATGTGTAATATCTACTGTACTCCAACTTATCTATGGTTCATACCCTCCGATACTACTCATAGATTCATCAGAATAAGCAAACAACACATAGAAAACAGAATCTGTCAAAAACAGAACAGTCTGTATTAATCTGTATCAAACTTATACTCCTAGAACTCCAAAAATCCTACCAAATTAGGAAATCCTAAGATATTCGTGTATGAATCCAGAGCAAAAATAATCAGATCAGAAGAACGTTTCTGTGAATTAAAAAAACTAATTTACTGGGTGAAAAAGTTTCTGATTTTCAGCAGGATCAACACAACTATCACCGTAAGCCATCCTAAAGGTCTTACTTGGCACTTTATTGAAACAAAAGCTATAAAACATGATTACTACAGTAGCATAATCATGTGGACACACAAAAACAGTAAGGATAAATATTGGGTTGTCTCCCAACAAGCGCTTTTCTTTAATGCCTTTCTAGCTAGGCATGATGATGACAATGATGCTCACATAAAAGATAAGAATTGAAACTTAACGGGAACATCATGAAGCATATGACTAGCACATTTAAGTCTAACCCACTTCCTATGCATAGGGATTTTGTGAGCAAACAACTTATGGGAACAATAATCAACATGCATAGGACGGTAACACAAGCATAGCTTCAAGAATTTAAGCACATAGAGAGGAAACTTTGATATTATTGCAATTCCCACAAGCATATGTTCCTCCCTCATAATAATTTTCAGTAGCATCATGAATAAATTCAACAATATAACCAGCACCTAAAGCATTCTTTTCATGATCTACTAGCATAGAAATTTTACTACTCTCCACATAAGCAAAATTCTTCTCATGAATAGTAGTGGGAGCAAACTCAACAAAATAACTATCATGTGATTGAAAATTAAGATCAAGATGACAAGTTTCATGGTTATCATTATTCTTTGAAGCATATGTGTCATCACAATAATCATCATAGATAGGAGGCATGCTTTCATCATAGTAAATTTGCTCATCAAAGCTTGGGGGACAAAAAATATCATCTTCATCAAACATAGCTTCCCCAAGCTTGTGGCTTTGCATATCATTAGCATCATGGATATTCAAGGAGTTCATACTAACAACATTGCAATCATCCTCATCATTCACATATTTTATGCCAAGCATTCTATGTAATTCTTCTTCTAGTACTTGAGCACAATTTTCCTTCCCATCATTTTCACGAAAGACATTAAAAAGACGTAACATATGAGACAAACTCAACTCCATTTTTTTGTAGTTTTCTTTTATAAACTAACTAGTGATAAAACAAGAAACAAAAAGATTCAATTGCAAGATCTAAAGATATACCTTCAAGCGCTAACCTCCCCGGCAACGGCGCCAGAAAAGAGCTTGATGTCTACTACACAACCTTCTTCTTGTAGACGTTGTTGGGCCTGCAAGTGCACATGTTTGTAGGACAATAGCAAATTTCCCTCAAGTGGATGACCTAAGGTTTATCAATCCGTGGGAGGCGTAGGATGAAGATGGTCTCTCTCAAACAACCCTGCAACCAAATAACAAAGAGTCTCTTGTGTCCCCAACACACCCAATACAATGGTAAATTGTATAGGTGCACTAGTTCGGCGAAGAGATGGTGATACAAGTGCAAAATAGGTAGTAGATATTGGTTTTTGTAATCTGAAATAATAAAATCAGCAAGGTAACAAGCGGTAAAAGTGAGTGTAAACGGTATTGCAATGATAGGAAACAAGGCCTAGGGTTCATACTTTCACTAGTGCAAGTTCTCTCAACAATAATAACATAGATAGATAATATGACAAGCCCTCAACATGCAACAAAGAGTCACTCCAAAGCCACTAATAGCGGAGAACAAACGTAGAGATTATGGTAGGGTACAAAACCACCTCAAAGTTATCCTTTCTGTACCATCTATTCAAGAGTTCGTAGTGAAATAACATAAAGCTATTCTTTTCGCTCGATCCATCATAGAGTTCATACTAGAATAACACCTTAAGACACAAATCAACCAAAACCCTAATGTCACCTAGATACTCCATTGTCACCTCAAGTATCCGTGGGCATGATTATACGATATGCATCACACAATCTCAGATTCATCCAACCAACACAAAGTACTTCAAAGAGTGCCCAAAAGTTTCTATCGGAGAGTCAAGAACGTGTGCCAACCCCTATGCATAGGTTCCCAATGTCACGAAACCCGCAAGTTGATCACCAAAACATACATCAAGTGGCACATGATATCCCATTGTCACCACAGATAATCATGGCAAGACATACATCAAGTGTTCATAAAAGACTCAATCCGATAAGATAACTTCAAAGGGGAAACTCAATTCATCACAAGAGAGTAGAGGGGGAGAAACATCATAAGATCCAACTACAATAGCAAAGCTCGGGATACATCAAGATCGTGCCATAGAGGAACACGAGAGAGAACACGAGAGAGAGAGAGAGATCAAACACATAGCTACTGGTACATACCCTCAGCCCCGAGGGTGAACTACTCCCTCCTCGTCATGGATAGCGCCGGGATGATGAAGATGGCCACCGGTGATGGGATCCCCCTCCGGCAGGGTGCCAGAACGGGCTCCCGAGAGGTTTTTGGTGGCTACAGAGGCTTGCGGCGGTAGAACTCCCGATCTATCTTCTGTTCTGGAAGTTTTAGGGTATGTAGGTATATATGGGTGTAAGGAGTACGTAGGTGGACCTCCGGGGTGCTCATGAGGCAGGGGGCGCGCCCCCCACCCTCGTGGGCAGCCCGGGACTCCCCTGACATGCACTCCAAGTCTATCAGGTTGCTTTCCTTCCAAAAATAACTTCTCAAGTTGATTTCGTTCCGTTTTGACTCCGTCTGATATTCCTTTTCCTCGGAACACTGAAATAGGCATAAAACAGCAAATCTGGGCTGGGCCTCCGGTTAATAGGTTAGTCCCAAAAATAATATAAAAATGGAAAATAAAGCCCAATATTGCCTAAAACAGTAGATAAAGTAGCATGGAGCAATCAAAAATTATAGATACATTGGAGACGTATCAGTACCCAATTGTTTCTTTAGGGTATCCTATGAAGACGCACTTCTCCGATTTGGGTTCGAGCTTATCAAGCTGAACCCTTTTGACATAAGTGTCACAACTCCAAACTTTCAAAAATGACAACTTTGGTTTCTTACCAAACCACAATTCTTACGGTGTCGTCACAAAGGATTTAGACGGTGCCCTATTTATCGTGAATGCAGCCATCTCTAATGCATAACCCCAAATTGATAGTGGTAAATCGGTAAGAGGCATCATAGATCGCACCATATCTAATAAAGTACGGTTACGACATTCGTACACACCATTACGTTGTGGTGTTCCAAGTGGCGTGAGTTGTGAAACTATTCCACATTGTTTTAAATGAAGGCCAAACTTGTAACTCATATATTCGCCTCCTTGATCAGATCGTAGAAACTTTATTTTCTTGTTACGATGATTCTCCACTTCACTCTGAATTCTTTGAACTTTTCAAATGTTTCAGACTTGTGTTTCATTAAGTAGATATACCCGTATCTGCTCAAATCATCTGTGAAGGTCATAAAATAATGATACCCGTCGCGAGCCTCAACACGCATCAGACCGCATACATCGGTATGTATTATTTCCAATAAGTCAATGGCTTGCTCCATTGTTCCAGAGAACGGAGTTTTAGTCATCTTTCCCATGAGGCATGGTTCGCAAGTATCAGATGATTCATAATCAAGTGATTCCAAAAGTCCATCTGCATGGAGTTTCTTCATGCGCTTTACACCAATATGACCTAAACAGTAGTGCCACGAATATGTTGCACTATCATTATCAACTTTACATCTTTGGCATTAATATTATGAATATGTGTATCACTGCAATCGAGATTCAACAAAAATAGACCACTCTTCAAGGTTGCATGACCATAAAAGATATTACTCATATAAATAGAACAACCATTATTCTCTGATTTAAATGAATAACCGTCTCACACTAAACAAGATCGAGATATAATGTTCATGCTCAACGCTGGCACCAAATAACAATTATTCAGGTCTAAAACTAATCCCGAAGGTAGATGTAGAGGTAGAGTGCTGACGGCGATCACATCGACCTTGGAAGCATTCCCGACGCGCATCATCACCTCGTCCTTAGCCAATCTTCGTTTAATCCGCAGCTCCTGTTTCGAGTTACAAATATGAGCAACCGAACTAGTATCAAATACCCAAGAGCATTAGTAAGGTACACATCAATAACAGTATATCAAATATACCTTTGTTCACTTTGCCATCCTTCTTATCCGCCAAATACTTGGGACAGTTTCGCTTCCAGTGACCAGTCCCTTTGAAGTAGAAGCACTCAGTTTTAGGCTTGGGTCCAGCTTTGGGCTTCATCCCAGGAGTGGCAACTTGCTTGCCATTCTTCTTCAAGTTCCCCTTCTTTCCCTTGCCCTTTTTCTTGAAACTAGTGGTCTTGTTAACCATCAACACTTGATGCTCCTTCTTGATTTCTACCTCCGCAGCTTTGAGCATTGAGAAGAGCTCGGAATTGTCTTCTCCATCCCTTGCATATTATAGTTCATCACAAAGCCTTTGTAGCTTGGTTGCAGTGATTGAAGAACTTTGTCAATAATACTATCATCTAGAAGATTAACTCCCAACTGAGTCAAGTGATTATGGTACCCAGATATTTTTAGCATGTGTTCACTGACAGAACTGTTCTCCTCCATCTTGAAGCTATAGAACTTGTTGGGACTTCATATATCTCAACTCGGGCATTTGCTTGAAATATTAACTTCAACTCTTGGAACATCTCATATGCACCATGACATTCAAAATGTCTTTGAAGTCCCAATTCTAAGCCGTAAAGCATGGCACACTGAACTATCAAGTAGTCATCAGATCGAGGTTGCCAGACGTTCAAAACATCAACATCTGCTCCTCCAGCAGGCCTTTCACCTAGCGGTGCATCAAGGACATAATTCTTCTGTGTAGCAATGAGGATAATTCTCAAGTTACGGACCCAGTCCGTGTAGTTTCTACCATCATCTTTCAACTTAGCTTTCTCGAGGAACACATTAAAATTGAGGGGAATGGTAGCACGGGCCATTGATCTACAACATAGATATGCAAATACTATCAGGACTAAGTTCATGATAAATTAATTTCAATTAATCAAATTACTTAAGAACTCCCACTTAGATAGACATCCCTCAAGTCATCTAATTGACACGTGGTCCAAATCAACTAATCCATGTCCGATCATCACGTGAGATGGAGTAATCATCGATGTTGAACATCTCTATGTTGATCATATCTACTATATGATTCATGTTCGACCTTTTAGTCTCCAGTGTTCTGAGGCCATGTCTGTACATGCTAGGCTCGTCAAGTTTAACCCAAGTATTCCGCATGTGCAAAACTGTCTTGCACCCATTGTATGTAAACGTAGAGTCTATCACACCCGATCATCACGTGGTGTCTCAACACGACAAACTGTAGCAATGGTGCATACGCAGGGAGAACACTTTTACCTCAAAATTTAGTTAAGGGATCATCTTATAATGCTACCATCGTACTAAGAAAAATAAGATGCATAAAAGCTAAACATCACATGTAATCAAAATATGTGACATGATATGGCCATTGTCATCTTGTGCTTTTGATCTCCATCTCCAAAGCATTGTCATGATCTCCATCGTCAACGGCTCTACACCTTGATCTCCATCGTTGCGTCTTGGTCGTCTCGCCAACTATTGCTTCTACAACTATCGCTAACACATAGTGATAAAGTAAAGCAATTACATGGCATTTGCATTTCATACAATAAAGAGACAACCATAAGGCTCCTCCGGTTGCTGATAACTTTTACAAAACATGATCATCTCATACAATAACATATATCACATCACAACATGCCCTGCAAAAACAAGTTAGACGTCCTCTACTTTGTTGTTGCAAGTTTTACGTAGCTGCTACGGGCTTCTAGCAAGAACCGTTCTAACCTACGCATAAAACCACAACGGTGTTTCATCAAGTTTGCTATTTTAACCTTCTTGAAGGCCCGACCCTAGTCAAATTTGATTCAACTAAAGTAGGAGAAACAGACACCCGCCAGCCACCTTTATGCAAAACTAGTGGCATGTCTGTCGATGGAACCAGTCTCATGTATGTGGACATGTAAGGTTAGTCCGGTCCGCTTCATCTTACAATACCGCCGAATCAAAATAAGACGTTGGTGGCAAGTAGTATGACTATCACCACCCACAACTCTTTGTGTTCTACTCATGCATATCATCTACGCATAGACCAGGCTCATGATGCCACTGTTGGGAAATGTTGCATGGAAAACATAAAAAACTCTACGCAAACGCAATGATCTATCCATGGAGATGCATAGCAACGAGGGGGAGAGTGTGTCTACATACCCTCATAGACCGTAAGCGGAATCATTTGACAACACGGATGATGTTGTTGAACTTTCTTCAAGCTCCACTGATCGAGTACTGAACATACGACACCTTCGAGTTTTGCACACGTTCAGCTCAGTGACGTCCCAAGTCTTCATGATCCAACACGATGTCAAGGTAGTAGATGAGTCCTGTGAGCACGACGGCGTGGTGACGGTGATGGTGAAGTGATCCTCACAGGGCTTCGCCTAAGCACCGTGAGAATATGACCGGGAGTGTAAACTGTGGAGGGGGCACTGCACACGGCTAGGCAATTGTCTGGTGTGTGCTAGGGGTGCCTCCCCCCACATATATATAGGTGGGAGGGAGAGGGGAGGCAGTCGGGAGGCGCCCAAGTAGGTCGAATCCTACTTGGGGTCTCCCCATGGTCGGCGCCCCCTGCCTTATTTGCCGGAGGGGGAAGGAAAGAGGAGGGAGGAGGGAAGGAAGGGGGAGGCCGAATCCCCCTTTCCTTCTCCCTTCCCCTCTTTCCTTCTCCTCTGGTTCGGCCCATATGGGGGCGCACCAGCCCCTTGTGTCCGGTGCGTTTCCCCTCTTGGCCCATAAGGCCCATATCTTTTGCCAGGGGTGCCCGGAACACCTTCAGGTGACCCGATATGCACCCGGTACCCTCGGGAACACTTCCGATGTCCGAATACTATCGTCCTATATATAAATCATTACTTCTCAACCATTTAGAGACTACTCATCATGTACGTGATCTCATCCAGGACTCAGAACAACATTCGGTCACCAAATCACATAACTCATATATTACAATATCGTCATCGAACGTTAAGCATGCAGACCCTACGGGTTCGAGAACTATGTAGACATGACCGAGACACCTCTCCAGTCAATAACCAATAGCGGAACCTGGATGCTCATATTGGCTCCTACATATTCTACGAAGATCTTTATCGGTCGAACTGTTATGACAACATACGTAATTCCCTTTGTCTATCGGTATGTTACTTGCCCGAGATTCGATCATCGGTATCTTCATACCTAGTTCAATATCGTTACTGTAAAGTCTCTTTACTCATTTCATAATACATCACCCCGTTACTAACACCTTAGTCGTTTGCTTGCAAGCTTATGATGTGTATTACCGAGAGGGCCTAGAGATACCTCTCCAACACTCGGAGTGACAAATCCTAATCTCGATCTATGCCAACTCAACAAAAACCTTTGGAGATACCTGTAGAGCACCTTTATAATCACCCAGTTACGTTGTGACGTTTGATAGCACACAAGGCATTCCTCCGGTATCCGGGAGTTGCATAATCTCATAGTCGAAGGAATATGTATTTGACGTGAAGAAAGTAATAGCAATAAAACTGAATGATCATTATGCTAAGCTAACGGATGGGTCTTGTCCATCACATCATTCTCCTAATGATGTGATCCCGTTATCAAATGACAACTCATGTCAATGGTTAGGAAACCTTAACCATCTTTGACCAACGAGCTAGTCAAGTAGAGGCTCACTAGGGACACGATGTTTGTTTATATATTCAAACATGTATTTAGGTTTCTGATCAATACAATTCTAGCATGAATAATAAACTTTATCATTAATAAGGAAATATAAAATAAAAACGTTATTGTTGCCTCTAGGGCATATTTCCTTCAACTTTATTTTTTGTTTGGGAACCGCCCATGGTTTATCTAGCATGGAAGATACTGGGAATTCTTGGTTGTTTTTGTTGACAGGAAAAACACGCCTCTCAAAACAATTTATCTCTCAATTTAAGCTATGAGCTCTGGCACCTCTACAAATCTCTGCTTCCCTCTGCTAAGGTCCTATCTTTTACTTTTATGCAATTTTTATTTTTATTAAGTCTCCATCTTATCTTATAAAGCACCAACTAGGGAACACTATTGTCATACTTGTGCATCGGATTTAGCTAATATTTGAATGTGTTTCATGAATGGATCAATTATTGAGAATAATGGGCTAGAAATAACTCACTTTAGCATTGATATTTTGAAAGACATGGTTGCTTGTTGATATGCTTGAGTATTGATGTCTTCATGTCAAATTATAGAATATTACTTTGAATCACATAAATTCCAAATGTCCTTGCTACAAAAGAAAAGAATATGTGCTCAATATGATAGGTAGCTTTCCAAATCAAAAATTCTATTTTTATCATTTACCTACTCAAGGACGAGCAGAAATTAAGCTCGGGGATGCTTAATACATGTCCGACGTATCTATAATTTGTTCCATGCTATTATATTATCAATCTTGGATGTTTTATATACATTAACTAGCAACTTTATATCATTTTTGGGACTAACCTATTAACTTAGTGCCCAGTGCCAGTTACTGTTTTTTTTGCTTTTTATTACTTTGTAGAATATCAACACCAAATGAAGTCCAAATGCCGCAAAACTTTTTGGAGAATTGTTTCCTAGCAAGAAGAGACCCTGGAAGCTTATGGAGGCAATGAGAAGATGGCCCAGTGAGCCACTAGGCATCAGGGCGCGTCAGGGGCCTCTAGCATGCCCTGGTGGGTAGTGGGGCCCACGTGGCTCCATTTGACCTACCTCTGCCTCTATGAATACTCTAAAATCCCAAAACCCTCAAGGGAGTCCACGAAATACTTTTTCCACCATCGCAAGCTCCAGAACCACGAGATCTAATGTAGTGGACTTTCCCAGCACTCTGTCGGAGGGGGCAATTGATGTCTGCTAGGACTACATTGGTATTTCCCTAAAGAGCAAGGGATGATGCCGCACTGCAATGGTAGGTATATCCCTCAGTGATCATACCAAGTTTATCGAACCAGTAGGAGAACCAAGCAACACTACATAAACAACACCTGCACACAAATAACAAATACTTGCAACCCCACGTGTTAAAGGGGTTGTCAATCCCTTTCGGGTAACGGCGGCAGAAATTGGTAAATGACGGGAGAGAGTTGTAAATATTGATAGATCGAACGCCAAATAAAATAAAGTGCAGCAAAGTATTTTTGTATTTTTGGTTTAACAGATCTGAAAATAAAAGGCAAATAAAATAGATCGCAAACGCAAATATATTAAAGAAGAGACCCGGGGGGCGTAGGTTTCAAGAGTGGCTTCTTTCGAGAAAAATAGCAAACGATGGGTGAACAAATTACTGTTTGGAAATTGATAGAACTTCAAATAATCATGACGATATCCAAGCAATGATCATTATATAGGCATCGCGTCCAATATTAGTTGACCGACTCTTGCCTGCATCTACTACTATTTTTTTGAAGGTTAGGACAGTAGGAAAGGCTCCTACTACCACTACAAAAAAAAGACACATCCGTGACATTTTGGGTCGAACAAAAAAAATTTCTATCATACATATGGCACTTCTATGACAATAATTGTGACAAAACCCGGTATCATCATAGATGTGGTGGGCTCCTACTTCTATGACAAAAAATCATGACAGAAAATGGGCTTTTCGTCCTGGGTGGGCTGGAGACGCAGTTGCATGACATTCTTTGGGCCGTCCATGATGGAAAACACCATGGTAGAAGCGAGGGGGAGGAAAATTTCGGGGAGTTGCCGGTTACGGTGGGAGAGCGATGCGCGTTTCTCTTGTACGTACGCACGTGTGTGCGAGGCGTTGGCTCTAACTAAACCCGAGCAAGGCATTGGGCTCTAACTGAACCCGAGCGATTGCATTGTAGGCTACGCGTTACTGAACCCGAGCGATCGATCGATGGCTGTTAACTGAACCCGAGGGAGCAATTCCTTCGCTACTGCTGCTAACTGAAGCCGATCGATTGGATGAACAGTGAGCGTTGCGGGGGGGGGGGGGGTTGGATGAACAGTGAGCGGTGGCGTTGCCTCTGGATGAATAGGAACCCGTGGTGTGGAGGGCTGGATGAACAGTAGACGGTGGAGGGGTGGCCGTGGAGGGGTGGTTGAACAGGACCCCGTGGTGTGGAGGGTTGGATGAACAGTAGACGGTGGAGGGGTGCCCGTGGAGGGGTGGTTGAACAGTAGCCGGTGGAGTAGCGCACGGTGGAGGCTGGATGAACAGGAGCCCGTGGAGGCTGGAGGAGGTCGACGGTGGAGATGAATAGTATCCTGTGGAGTCCCGTTTTGCGGTACGCCACACCCCTCCCGATGAACAGGACCCACGTTTCGACCGTAGCACTCCAACACAAGTCCGTTTCGTCCGTTTTGCGGTACGCCACACCCCTCCCGATCAACAGGACCCCCGTTTCGACCGTAGGAGGTCCGTTTCCTCCATTTTGCGATACGCCACACCCCTCCCGATCAACAGGACCCCCGTTTCGACCGTAGGAGGTCCGTTTCCTCCGTTTTGCGGTACGCCAGGCCCCTCCCGATCAATAGGACCCCGTTTCGAACGTGGCCGGTCGAACACAAGGTCGTTTCCTCCGTTGTGCGGTACGCTAGGCCTCGTTTCCATCGCCAGTTCCGTCCAAGCCCTCCCGACGAATACGACCACGCATTCCGTTCCGACCCAGCCGGTTGGTTCCCACGCGTTCTGTAGCCTCCCGATGAACACGACTCATTCTGTTGCCTCCCGATGAACACGACGACGATGATGATTCTCCGTTCTGACCCAGCCATGTACGTATGCATGAGTAGGCGTTCGAGACCCTTCCCGTATGTATGTACGTGGCCGTATTTTCTTTCTTGCACCCTTGCCGTTGTACGTACGTGTACATGCTACGTGCGTGCCTCTACTACAACACGTGCGCGCCTCTACATCTACGACACGTGCGCGCCTCTACATCGACCAGTATGTACGTACATGTTCGCGACCAGAATGACAACGCTACATACACTTCGACCAGGTGGGTCCCGACTGTCAAGCACTTCCTTGCGTGCGAAGATGTAGCTGGTGGTTCCAGCAGTCAGGGGCGCGAATCGTTTTGTTTTTTTTTTGCCCGGACGCACTTCCTTGCATGCGAAGGTGTAGCTAGTGGGTCCCAGCAGTCAGGGGGGAAACGTTTTTTTGCGAAATATGGTGGTCCGTCCGGTGGGTCCCCGCTATCGGGTGTAGGAATAATTATTTTGCGCGTAATAAGGAGGCATTTCCTTGCTGCGGCCGTGGACCCAGCTGTCAGCCTCTCCACGTACAGTCCACGTCCGATGGAAGCCGTTCCTTGACCACGTTGACCACGCCGTGCCAAGAGCACCAGGGCGGTGGACGACGATAAGGCCTGGGAAGGGGATGACGCAGAGCCGGGGAAGACGCGGCAGTGGATGCCTACGCGTAGAGGAGTACGAGGGTTCACTGGTTCGCTGCGGTGTGAGGCTGCCGTCGCCGCAGAATAACAGGGGGTGTGGGTGAGTAGAGGGATGGTCTGGCTAGCGGTAGGAGTAGTAGGAGGCGGTGAGGCCTCCGCCGCATCGCAGCCGACCACGGGAGGCAGGAGCACGAGGCACGACCGACGCTAGTTTAGGCGGCTGGAGCAAGAGGACCAGAGGTTGAAGAAGCACTACGGCCGTTGGATGGACATCGTACGGTCACTGGAGCTAGAACCGTGCATATTGACTAAGTTGACAAAGCCCTCCGTCCCCATCAACTTAGTAGGCCCACAAGTCAGCCTGCCACTATACTAGGTCCCAGCTAATAGGGGGAGTATTCATTTTTTTTGTGCGTAATAAGGAGGCACTTCCTTGCGTGCGAAGATATAGCTGGTGGGTCCGAGCTGTCAGCGGCAGTAACATTTTTTCGCAAAATACTGAGGCCCTTTCGGTGGGTCCCCGATGTCAGGTGGAGGAATCATTATTTTGCGCGTAATAAGGAGGCATTTCCTTGCGTGCGGCCGTGGACCCAGCTGTCGGCCTCTCCACGTACAGTCCACTTCAGATGCATGTCGGTCATTGACCACGTTGACCAGGCTGCACCGAGAGCACCAGGGCGGTGGAAGACGGCCAGGCCTAGGAAGGGAACGACACGGAGGCAGGGAAGACTCCGCAGTTGTTTCCCACGCAGAGTGTGGGTGAGTAGAGGGATGGCTAGGCCAGCGATGGTAGAGGGATGGCTAGGCCAGCGATGGTAGTACGGTGGGGCGGTGAGGCCTGCGCAGCAGCATAGCCGGCCGCGGGGAGGAGGGAGCAGGTAGTCCCGCCGGCGCTTGTTTGAGCGGTTGGAGCAGGAAGAGCAGAGATTAAAGAAGCATGACGAACGTTGGATGGCCATCCAACAGTCACTGCTTGTGCGTCAACCTTTTTTTTAGGAAAGCCTCAAATCTGTGGAAAACAGCATACAACCCATCTTCCATTATTTCTAATAATTTACAGCCCATTTGCTAATTCTTATGGTTTTTTTGGAGCCCATATTCTTTTTGTTAGCATTACAGCCCATATTGTGGCCACGGTTAAAAAATTATACGAAATTTTGCATATTTCGGTGCGGTCCGAACTGTTTTTAATCCCAAAATTTCGACTCACATTCAAACTGATTTTAAAAATAAATGTATATCAATATAAAATCCAACAAATTCTCCATGCATAAAAATTAATGTAATTTAAAATCTCGAAATGAAAAAAAGATATTTGAAACTAGTTGTCGGTTTGATGTGTTTTAAAAATGTACAACCCATTTCTCATTACTGATAGGCCATTTTCTCGGCCAGCCGAATCAAGCTCTCCTCGTCTTGAAAGATTTGCAGCCCAACAGGCCTAACAAAGCGACTTACTTGGCAAATCACAAAAAAACTAGGCTGTGGCCTTGGACCCAGCTGTCAGCCTCTCCACGTATAGTACTCTTCCGATGGAAGTCGGTCATTGACCACATTGACCACGCCGCGCCGAGAGCACCAAGGCGGTGGACGACGGCGAGGCCTAGGAAGGGGACGACGCGGACCCGGGGAAGACACGGCAGTGGATGCCCACGTAGAGAGGAGTACGAGGGTTCACTAGTTCGGCTGCGGCGTGAGGTTGTTGTCGCCGCAGAATAACAGGGGGTGTGGGTGAGTAGAGGGATACCCTGGGCCAGTGGTGGAAGTAGTAGGGGCGGTGAGGCCTCTTCGGCATCACAGTCGGCCATGAGAGGTAGGAGCACGCGGCATGACCGGCGCTGCTTTGGGCGGCTGCAGCAAGAAGACCAGAGGTTGATGAAGCACTATGGCCGTTGGATGGACATCGTACGGTCACTAGAGCTAGAATCATTCATATTGACTAAGTTGACAAAGCCCTCCGTCCTCGTCAACTTAGTAGGCCCACAAGTCACCCACCCACTATGGTGGGTCCCAGCTAGCAGGGGGTATTCATTTTTTGGTGCGTAATAAGGAGGCACTTCCTTGCGTGCGAAGATATAGCTGGTGGGTCCGACCTATCAGCGGGGGGGGGTGTTTTTTTCGCGAAATACAGAAGCCCTTCCCACATAGAGTGCACGTACAGTGAATAATAAGGAGGAACTTTCCTCGTGGGTCCCAGCCGTCAGGCTCTCCACGTACAGTCCTCTTCCGATGACTCTTGTATGTTGACCACGCCGCGCCGAGCGCACCGAGGCGGTGAACGACGGCAAGGCCCCAGACTGGAACGACCCAAAGATGGGGAAGACGCGGCAGTGGAGTCGCAGACGGAGACGAGTGGGAAACTTGACTGGTTCGGGTGCGGGGTGGGCCTACACTCGGCAGAGAATAACAGGAGGTGCGGATTGGAGGGATGGCCTGGCCGTCGGCGGGGTAGCATTTCGCTGAGGAGCGCAAAACAACGCCGCTGGACGCCGAAGGCTGGAGCAGGCGGTTCTGGCAGCATTGGGGGAAGAAGACGAGAGATTGATGAAGAATGCCGGCCGTTGGATGTAAATCCAACGCCTTCTTAGGCTTCGACCTACTGGCCCACATGTCAGCCAGTCCATTTGTTTTTTAGTCCATTTGGTGGGCTGGGTGAAACAATGATGTAGCATCTATGCAGCCCATTTAAATCCCATTTGCATTTTTCTCGAAATCCGCAGACTTGCTGGGCTGGGTGAAAATATCATGTTGGGCTAGAGGGAGAAATGTTATAAAAAAATAAACACATGATTGCACATCAGTAAAATCTTTGCAAGCTTATGTACGCAATCACTAGGAGTTAACTTGGCAAGTTATATATAAACAATTATTATTATTATTTTGTAAGAACTTTCAACTTACGAAATAAAATATCATTTTAATTTGATGAGTTAATAGTACATGGGGTATTATTATTTTTTAGGCTAGACGTGGGACAGTTGAGTTGGTTCTAGAGGAAAGTACTGGAAGAAAACTCAGTTTACATCGAAAAAGAAAGTGGGAGAAAATTCAGAGACCTGCTGGGTCCACCTGAGGAGAGGAATATGTTGGGAGGAAGGAGATTCAAAGCACGGCAGCCGAGTGAACTAGTTTTGTTTTACGGACAAGTGAACTAGTTTACATACATTAGCAAATAGCCACTAAAAAAAGCAATCAGGTTAATGGGTTCTTAAAAGAAATATTTGGGACAAAATAGATAATTACGACACATAGGCTAATGCATGAAACACTCAGATGATAAAGGTGCTTATAAATAGATAAAGTACAACATCTAGACCTTCCTGGCATGCTTGACCATGACGCTGCGGCTGTCCGTGTACTCGTCGGTTACGGGAAGCAGACACGCCCTCATGTCCAAGATCTGCATGTACATGTCGTAGCACGCGTATGTGTCCTTGGCCGCTTAGGTTATATAGGCTAGATTCAGAGGTACCTCTCACGTGTTCAGGTCGTCTTCTTTCATGTTGGCATATCAGGGGTCGATGATGGTCTCAGCGAGGTCAACCACGGAGTCCTTCTCCTGCCCGTTGCTGATGATCTTGTATTGCTTCTGGATGTCGACAAGCTTGTTGCACCAGATGGCCGAATCATCGTGTTCTTCCTTCTCTCCACCGTAGCGAAGGTGCAGTCAGCGCTGCCGATGAAACGGGCGAATGCTCCAGAACCTGGTGCAGCCATAGGACTGAGGCGAGGTAGAGCTTCACCAAGTCCGTATCATTGGTGTACATCACATTCAACTTGGTGCAGCCATAGGACTGAACGGCAAACTAACTCCTTGCTGAAGTCCATATCCAGCAGGCTCACCCCTCGGATCGCCATTGGAGTCTCTTCGAGTGAACGAGTGTGTAGGCGGCGGCAGCAGTTCATTTTTCAGCTCTTGGGGAACTGGATTCAACAGTAAGCTGAGTGTGTACACGCGACAACAGTTACTACCCCTCCCTCGTCCGCTGCACGCCCAGCAGAAGATGCACCCTCGGCGCATTCAAACGCCTCCATTAAGAAACCTACTACGGCCACACGTCGGTTCACGAGCGGGTGCGTATTGGTACTGTAATAACAGGAGTTAGTGGTCACTTTACTTAAATTTAATTAGCTTTAATAGAATTATATAAATAAAACAAGCAATGGATTGGCTCGTTCGATCAGTGCCACGGGAACAACATGCACAACAATTAGAATTATTATTCTCAGGACGCACACGATCAGCACATTTGTCGCACTTTCACAAAGATAATACTACCAAGTTTGAACTATTTGTTATGGTTGCTGTCCTCTGCATCATCATGCCGTGTTTCCCAGCTTGCAAGATTCAGAACCAACAAATAAAATTCAAATAATAAGTACAACAAAGATGCCTACACATCTCATTGATTCCCAGCTTGCAAGATTCAGAACCAACAAATAAGATCCAAATAATAATTACCTACACGTCTCATTGATTCCCAGCTTGCAAGATTCAGAACCAACAAATAAGATTCAAATAATAAGTACAACAAAGATGCCTACACATCTCACTGATTCCCAGCTTGCAAGATTCAGAACCAACCCATTAGAGCCTTTTGATAAAGTGAATATCGGGATTAAATCCATCTTGGCTAGCCATGTCATACAATCGAAGAACTTGGCGAATGCTCTTGACCATCACAACATCTGAAGTAGAGTATTCCTGTTTGCACAGCATGTTTGCATAGCACAAACAAGGAGCCAGGAGAGCATGATTTCGCTTTAGTTGAACCATTTTGTGCAGTTCCACCAAAAATGAGAGATGTTGCTCTTGACCGTCACAACATCTGTAGTAGAGTATTCATGTTTGCACAACATGTTTGCATAGCACAAACAAGGAGACAGGAGAGCATGGTTTCACTTTAGTTTAACCATTTTGTGCAGTTCCACCAAAATTGAGAGATGTTGCCCACGTGACATTTTAGTTGAACTGCACAAGACACTCATTCCTAAAAAAGGTGTTTTGTGCAGTTCACCAAAAGGTCACAATAGCAACAAGGTGAAATGCATATCCCTATCTGCACAAAATGATAGAAAGTAAACAGTTGTTGGTCAATAAGAATATACGAAACATATACAAAATGAAAAGAAGCATCTTAATTATGTTCATGGCAATCACGCAAGGACAGTAGAAATTTTAAAACGTCAGCAATGCTTCATGTTACTAGAAGCATTACGATCAACAATGAGATTCCTCAGATATGGGATTACTTTAATGGTGGCATTGCTTGTTTACCAGACACAGTAAATCAACAACAGCTAAAGAGTTGGTTTAAGGGCATGGGACCGTGGGGACACCAGGACACTCAGCAGTGTAAAGGAGCAACTTACTTATCATACTGGGGAAAACAGTAGGAGTGCCATTTGTAACACAGTTTAATTGCATCTTATCACTGGAGGCATTAGATTAACAATAACACTAGTTAGACATGTCCCTAAGGTAACAGTGTGATCGCTTCATTTTACATGCGCCCTTACAGCAAAAGGTTGGTTTACCCGCAAAAAAACAGCAAAAGGTTGGTATAAGGACATGCGACAGTGGACGCATCAGCACAATGTACCTACAAGGAGGCATAAAGTGGTGATGTCGAGCTTGTTCACGCTATGTGAGGGCAGCAAACCTAATCCTGGAGACCTTTTACTATGTGAGGGCAGCAAATCTAATCCTGGAGGCCTTTTACTATGTGAGGGCAGCAGATCTAATCCTGAGACCTTTTACTATGTGAGGGCAGCAAATCTAATCCTCAGACCTTTTACTATGTGAGGGCAGCAAATCTAATCCTGAGAACTTTTACTATGTGAGGGCAGCAAATCTAATCCTGGAGACCTTTTACTATGTGATGGCAGCAAATCTAATCCTGGACATACTCTGTTGACTTGTCTTGCAGCCGCCACTTTCTATCCCTTTTTCAACCAATAATAGATCTATTCCTTATCCAGTTTGTACTGCGTTTTCCCATTATTTCCCTTTTCAACCAAGAGACCGGTTGGGTATCCGGTCTCTACTACTTTCACCATATTATTTCCTCTTTGAATCAAGTCCTAGATTCATGCTACAACTTTCCCCCTTTCTTCGTTGTTTGAACAAAGCCCTAGATTCGAATGCATGAAGTAGCTTTACCTCTAATAATACTAAAAATTTAGGTGGCTTTGGAAGAGCTGATGGGAGTAGAAAAAGATGCACATGCAGACACATGGGGAGCTGGGGTAGTAGAGAAAGGCCGCTTTCGAATAACTTATACCTGAGGGTCGCCGGGATGTCGGCGGCGGCAGGTCGGATCTGCGGACAATACAACAGGGAGGAAGAAGGGTCGGAGGACCTCCCGAGTCAGCGCTGTGTCGGAGAGAATGACACGGGCAAAGGATCGGGCCCCTCCGGCAGCTGTGGGTTTCCTCCCTTGGCGGCGATAACCGCGTGAACGATGCACCTTTTAGTCCTCTACACACACCGGCCGAAGGGATCCGGCCGGATCCGTGACCAGGGGTGAGCAGAGAGAAAATGTTGCTACCGCTGTCTTGTTTATATTTGGAGAGGATGAGAGAATGAAGAGAGCAACCCTAGTAAAGCAAGCGCTCAGGCCCCTGCATCCATATATAGTGGAGTGATTATCTTTCTTCTCCCCACAACAAGCGTTTCAATTTGTGTACGTGGCATTAAAGAAAAGAAACTCTCTATTCAAGGTGACTACTCTACGACTCCTACTTACTACTACAGTACTACCTCCGTCCTGGTTTATAGGTCCCTTTTATAGTTTGTGCCAAATTTTGACTAAAGATTTAAATAACAAAATGTTAATGCATGTCAAGAAAAGTTATCTCATTGGATTCGTATTTGAACATAGTTTGGAAAAATATAAAGTTTGGTGACATGCGTGAACATTTTCTTAGTTTAATCTATGGTCAAAATTTGGCACGAAATACAATGGGGACCAATAAACCCGAACAGAGGTAGTATTGTTCACTTGTGCTCCCCGCCCCTCCATTCGTTGAACAACCCCACGGGTGAATAAGAGGGTGCTTGGATACGTTTTAGTCCCATGACTAAAAGTAGTGGGACTAAAACTTGCTAGCCTCACCCATGCTTGGATCCAAATACTAAAGAGACTAAAATCAAGTTATTGAGCATTTATTATCCTCCAAACCCTCCAATCCAGAACTCGCATGTGTTAAAGGAGATGAATTAAATGAGGAGAGAGAGGGCTAATACATATTTTAGTAGGTTTCCTATGACTAAAAATTTTTAGCCTCAAGACTAGTCCTAGCCTCTCTTTAGTCAGGGGTGCTTGGAACTTTAGCCTCTAAAAGAGACTATTTTTAGTCAGACTAAAAATAGTCCCTTGGATCTAAGCACCCTCTAAACATACAGTAAGTACTGTATTTATATAGAACGAACAAGCTCGAACTATTTTTGCGTAGTTAAAAGTTGAGGGCGGGGCTTTTCCCGGGCAGTACGCGCGGCAGTTTTCGGGTAGGCGGTTTGACAAAGAGGCAAGGAGGGTGAGCGAGTGGGGCTATGCGATTTGACGGTGCGTTACTGCTGGAAAGACTTGTGATATGACCACTCATTATAGTCATGAATTACTGGCGCTCCGACCGGGGTGATGCCCCCCTTCCGTTCCGCGCTCTAATCTGGTGCATGACACGTCGACCCGGATGCTGGCTCTCCCACATGTCGGGTAGTAAGAAGGAGCAAAGAATGATGCGGTATATACCAGTACTATACTACTCCCTCCGTTCCTAAATATAAGTCTTTGGAGAGATTTCACTATGGACCACATACGGAGAAAAATGGGTGAATCTACACATAAAATGCATCTATATACATCCGCATGTGGTCCATAGTGAAATATCTACGAAGACTTATAGTTAGGAACGGAGGGAGTACTACTTAGGTCGGAGGAGTGCGAACCACGGCAGCCCAGTGAACCAGCCGTGCGAACCACGATAGCCCAGTGAACCAGCAGTAGAAAACAATAATGTGGTGATATGGTCATAAAAAACAATGTGCTACGGTCCACACTGTAGCATGTACGGTAACACTCCTCTTTGTTTGGATCCATGAGTTAGAGCTAGTTTGGGTTGAAATAGCCTCAAATTATCGAAACAAGAGGGGTTAGTTTGAGCTAGTTTGCTCTAACCCAGCTAAAAAAACTAGCCTGGTGGAGAGGTTCTAATTGGGTTAGTTATCCTGGGCCCACTAAAAGAGAACTAAAAAAATCACACCTGCCCGCACCAGATCGCTCCCCTAACAAAATCTCACCTGCCCGCACCAGATCGCTCCCCCCCTCTCGCACGACTCCTCTCTGTTCCCCATAGGGCCGCCCGCCCAAGCGCCGCTCGCCCTCTCTCTCCTCCGGCTGCCCTCTGCTTTCGGCCTCCACCGCCCTACTCCGGCCGCCCTCTCCCTCCGACTTTAGAAGGTCGCCCCGCTCCCCCTTCACCAGTCATTTTTCTTCCTCTGTCGTGCGCGGTGGCGGCGCATCTACCATGGAGGTCGTGAGAGGGGCGAGTTTGTTTGTTCCTTCTCTGTCTCACGGCCATATCATTGATCTTGCTTGCTCTAGCGCTAATTCTAATTTGGAAAAGTAGATCCTGATCAAACTTGCTATAGATTTGTGGTGCACGCATGGAATTGTTTGATGCTGCTTGAGGAGGTAATATATCTTTCTAGAGGCCCAAAGATTTAGGTCACCTTTCTAGGTATTACAATTTCAGGCTTGCATTATTTGTAGAGGCCCAAAGATTCAGTTCACCTTTCTTGGTATTTCAATTTCAGGCTTGCATTTTTTCTAGAGGCCCAAAGATTCAGTTCACCTTTCTAGGTATTTGAGTTTCAGGCTTGCATTATTTCTAGAGGCCCAAAGATTCACTTCACCTTTCTACGTATTTCAGTTTCAGTCTTGCATTATTTCTAGAGGCCCAAAGATTTAGTTCACCTTTCTAGGTATTTCAGTTTCAGGCTTGCATTATTTCTAGAGGCCCAAAGATTCAGTTCAACTTTCTAGGTATTTAAGTTTCAGGCTTGCATTATTTCTAGAGGCCCAAAGATTCAGTTCACCTTTCTAGGTATTTAAGTTTCAGGCTTGCATTATTTCTAGAGCCCAAAGATTCAGTTCACCTTTCTTGGTATTTTAGTTTCAGGCTTGCATTATTTCTAGAGGCCCAAAGATTCAGTTCACGTTTCTAGGTATTTTAGTTATAGGCTTGCATTATTTCTAGAGGCCCAAAGATTAAGTTCCCAGTCGGTGGCAAGCGGCCCTGCTACCCATGCCGGTGTCGACCTCAACTCGCAAGGGCCGGCATCGGAGGGGTTCCCGGGGCTTGGGCTCTACAGAGCCTTCCTCCAGAGAGACGATGGCGAGCTCCTCCCTCGGTGTGTGAGGGGCTCCAGGCTCCCTCCCTATCGTGAACAACTTCCGTGATGAGTTAGCTCATTCTTTGTTTCATGAAGTGTTTTTTTATTTTCTGAAGCTTGATTGATGACTTGTATGTTTAAGTGGGATATCTCATTTGTATGGACAAAGTAAAAATTATCATGTTTTGCATGCTTGATTGTATAGATGGTTCGTTTATGTCAATTGTGAGCAGGAGGAGGCCACAGAAGAGCCGGCCACACCAAGAGGGTGCTTGGATCCAAGGGACTTATTTTAGTCTGACTAAAAATAGGGTCCAAAGTAATAAAATGATTGAGATAGAGCATTTATTGTCAATCTAACCCTGCCATCCATACACCTCTTTGGTTTAGAGTTAGTTCAGGGTTAGAATCTAACTCTAACCTCTAACTGAGTTAGATTTCTCCTCGTCTCGGTTCATCGCCATCATACTTTCCCAATTCCTGTGTTTTCAGTATCCTGCGAATCAAAGAGGCCCTTTTTTCAGGAAAAATCAAAGAGGCCCTTAGACTGGTTGGTCCGGTCATTTTTTATAAACGTGTTATGTCCAAAATTTAATGAACGTGCTCCGGTTTCCATGAAAATAATCCAGTTTCATGTAGTAATTCATTGATTTATTTATTCTTCTGCGGGGGTTTGCATGTAATTTGTGAGGTCTGAAATGTAAAGTACCCCGACATATGCTCCGAGTCATGCATGCACTACGACCCAGATGCTCTATGTCCCACATGTCGGCGAATGGGAGCACGTGGAAATAGCCTAGGAGTACATATAGGAGGATAAATGCGTGAAAAATATGTACTGTGAAGCGTATCCGCGGTTCGAAAAGTAGACCTAAAGTGATGACAGCTATAGGTCGCACGCACCCAACTAGTGCTACTAGACATACGACTAATTTTTCCCTCAAAAAAAAGAGGCACGAGTGCTCAGTACTCCTATTCTATAAACACGAGTCCCATCTGACAACAGCGTCCGTGCTACAGCTAGCCCTCCTCCCTCGTTTCTCTCTTCTAACTCTAAACTCGGCCGACGCCCGGTGGGTGGGGTGGGTTTGCTCAACTGCGGCCCCACCTCACAGTGAAAACGTTACGACTGGAATAAAAAATGCCATATACTCCCTCCGTTCATAAATATAAGCCTTTTTAGATACTACTTCAAATGGAATATAGCATACAGATGTATGAAGACATAGTTTAGAGTGTAGATTCACTCATTTTGCTCCGTATGTAGTAGTCACTTGCTAGAATCTTTAGAAAGACTTATATTTGGGAACGGAGGGAGTACTATACTAATAAAACATTAAGGCCACGAGGCAATGCAGTGCTGATTACAGGAGGCAAGAAGAAGAGATGCATCCATCGACGATGTCCACCTCCTCGACTCAGGGCGCCGGCCCACCGAACGGCACCTAAGTAGCAGTGGCTTTCATGGCCAGGTCGACGTGCTTCTAAACAATGGCGTCCAAAGATTCCAACCGCTGGAAGAAGGCCAACGTCTTTCTGTCCTTGCTTGCCTTGTAGTGGCCTATGTAGACGATTTCCTCGTAGACGCGGATGTGCAGGTCGATGGTTTCTTGCATGGCAAGGCGCTGCACGGCGAGCGCGGCCTCGAGGTGCACATTCTTCGTCGCGACCTCCGGCACCTGCAGGGCCACCAGGGCTTGAAAGAGTTCGTCACCATGTAGGCCGATGAGGGTGGCAGGCAATGAGGAGCCTGGGCGCGCGGGCTGGAGCAGTACGGCAAGGTCGTCCGCGCGCTTCTTGACGGCGGTGAACTTGCGGATGGAGTTGACCATCATGTCGTCCATGCGAAAGGCGAAGCCGGCGTCGGCGAGGGCTACGATGCCTGCGGTCGCCAGCACCGTCTGGAAACGCTGCGCGGTGCGGGGCCGCAGGCCGGCGCCTTGGATGATTTGGCACAGCCGACTGCCGCTCGCGTCCATTGCCTCCATAGGTGCTTGTGGCTTATGGTCACTTGGTCTTGGATTGGAGTGAGCAGCGTTGCGCAGATACTTGGGAGTAGATGGATTGGAGTGGTGGGGCGCCTTTATTATATGAGAGTCCAATCTCTGTTGCATTGACATCATGCTGGCTCTAGTCTGCTTCTCCAATTAATTCCCTCTACATGTAATTGAGGATGCATCATTGACCGTTCAACGTCTCGGGAACCGCTACCCTCTTCCTCTTTGGCATTCAAGCACCTATGGACCCGTCGACGACGAGGTGCCTATGGTGACTTCGTAAATTTCAAGATGATAGTGTCGTGCGTGTGTGCGTTCATAGGGGTGAGTGTATGCGCGTGTATATGAGCGCTTGCGTCTGTACTGTGTCAAAAAAACGTAAATGCGTGTCAAAAAGAGACTAGTCAGTATACTCAATATTGTGCACCTCGGAGAGGAAAATGATAGAACTAGTATGTATTTATTTATGGTGCAGATTCACTCATTTTGCTCCATATGTACTCCGTCTCGGTGTAGTCTAGTCACTTGTTGAAATCTCTAGAAGGGCAAATACTCCTTTCTGGTTTACAGGGCTATACTAGCAAGTAGTTGTACGTACTAGTACAATAGTTGGCTCACATAGCAATTTTGTCTCATGCAAGAGCCTGGCTATATGCGTGCTCCAATGTTCGTAACTGCAATGTTCGGTTTGCGCTTGGCTCTTCGCCTCTTCGAGAAGACGAACAATGATGTTACTACTACTGCTTCTACAGTGTCGAATCCACTGCTGCATGTCCGTCCACCGCGAGCGGGACAGATAGCTTGTTGTAGAAGTACTACTACTAAGCAAAAGCCTGTCCTCGTTTGTGAGCAACCGCGCGCATGGGCGAGGGAGAAGGCGTGTAGTAAAATCAAGCTTCTCCTCGTTCTACGAGTTGACGCGACACATCATAGCACTGGCCGCACATGCTTGCCTATAAACTTGGCTGAAAGACCCGCAGTGTACAATATATTTGCTGCAACCTCTAACATTTACCCACCACAAATTAAAATATATGTGGCCGTATGCATCGTTCTGATGCAGAGGCCGGGGAGTCCCCCCTTTAAAAAAACAAATTAAAATATATATTCCTGTCTTGACCAGATGAGCGTGCAAACTACAATCACCAGGGTGACAGGTAGGGCCAGAAGACTATTTTTTTAAAACTTCGAGACGGCCACATAGCATGGAGCCGACCCCAACGATTTTAAGCTTACAGGCACGGTACACGCTATCTAGACTACTCTACACATGAAACTGCCACACGAGCGTCCGGAATGTGCTTGGCTCTTCGCCTCTTTGGGAAGTCGAACAATGATGGTGTACTACTGCACTGGAGGAGTACTAGAGTATGCTTCTGGCCATCTGGCACCGATTGAACTGCTGCATCTCCACCGCGTGCGGGAGGGAGAGCGTGTAGTGAAAGCTTTTCCTAGTCTTGCCAGCCACCACACTCATGGGCGAGGGAGGGACGCTCCTGTCTTTGCATGTATGACAGGTGGGCCCGATAGGTGTGTGGCCAACCTGTCATACAGCCAAAGGCAGGTGCAGTTAAGTCCGCGAGGGAGAGGATAATCAAACTTCTCGTTGATGTACGAGTTGACGCGACACATCAAAGCACTGCACTCAATATATTTCAATAACTTGCGTTTACCGATACATTAATTACAATGCATGCATGCATGCATGCTCTGACTCTTATTTTGATAGTACTTGCATGTGTTGATTTAATGCACCTTGAAGGATGGTTGTGCACGAGGAGGGCGAGATCATGCAGACCGAACAGGAACAGGACCCGACGATGGAGCTCTCTAAGGTCTCGATGGACCTCACCATGCTCCACTGCCCCTTGTGCCTCCGCCCCTTGACGCCTCCAGTGTATGGGGTTCAAATACACCTCATCCATTCGGCTGATTAAGCAAGGTGCAGGTTTCTTGATTGATGTGCTGTTGGATTGATTTCTGTAGTGCAAGGGAGGGCACCTGGCCTGTGCAGACTGTCGCGTCGAGCGCCCTGGGAACCAGCGGAAGTGCCAGAAGTGCGAGCGCAGCAGTGGCTTCGACGTGAGGAACACGGCGGTGGACTCCGTCCTTTCGTCGGTGAGGGTGGAGTGCCCACACGAAGGCTGTGGGCTCTACGTCACTTACCACAAGCTCGCCGATCACCAGAGTGTGTGTCCGCTCGCGCCCTGCGAATGCCCCGTGCACGTCTGCGGCTACGAAGGCCCGCCTCCGACGCTCTACCACCACATCAGCACCGTGCATCTGAAAGCACAAGTGCTCCCTAGGTGGTTTTGGTAATTAATGTCAACATATCTCTTGTTGGACTAACACTTTTATCTAGTATGTTTCAGATAAGTTCAACAATGGAGTGGCATGGACTAAAGGATGTGGGAACTCCTTTAAGATGCTAAGGACAAAGGATTGGCTCAAGCTCAAGCTTCAAGCTCAAGACTCTTCATTTTACATTTTAGTGATCCAAGATCAAATTGAGTCTATAGGAAAAGCCAATACTATCAAGAAGGGATGAGGTGTTGCTTAATGAGTTTCTTGCTCCACAGTGCTTAGTGATATGCTCTAAAACCCTCAACTACTTTCCCACTTCCACACATATGACCTAAACCTAAAGTCAAACTCGGCCCCATCGATTCTTTCTATCCAGCGCCACCGAGTTCAGATGTCATAGCCACTACCACAAACCCTAGGCAAATCTGTCTCACCGGTAGGGATCTCGGCCTCACCGAGATGGGGTTGTAATCTCTCTATGTATGTCCATTACCAAAATCACTATCACCGAGTTTGAGCAACCGGTACTACCGAGATTACAATGCAAACTCTCTGGTTAACTTATTACCAAAATCGGTCCGACCGAGTTTGAATAATCGGTCCCACCGAGTTTGCCTGACCAACTCTTTGGTTAGCTAATTACCAAAATCGGTCTCACTGAGTTTGTGTAATCGGTCTCACCGAGATTATGTTATGCCCTAACCCTAACCATATCGGTCCTACCGAGTTGCATGTCGGTCCCATCGAAAATCCTAACGGTCACTTGATTGACTGAATCGGTCCGACCAAGTTTGTTGATTCGGTCCCACCGAGTTTGGTAAATTGTGTGTAACGGTTAGATTTTGTGTGGAGGCTATATATACCCCTCCACCTCCTCTTCATTCATAGAGAGATCCATCAGAATGAACCTACACTTCCAACATACATTTTCTGAGAGAGAACTACCTACTCATGTGTTGAGGCCAAGATATTCCATTCCTACCATATGAATCTTGATCTCTAGCCTTCCCCAAGTTGCTTTCCACTCCTTCTTTCCACCAGATCCAAATCCTATGAGAGAGAGTTGAGTGTTGGGGAGACTATCATTTGAAGCACAAGAGCAAGGAGTTCATCATCAACGCACCATTTGTTACTTCTTGGAGAGTGGTGTCTCCTAGATTGGCTAGGTGTCACTTGGGAGCCTCCGACAAGATTGTGGAGTTGAACCAAGGAGTTTGTAAGGGCAAGGAGATCGCCTACTTCATGAAGATCTACCGCTAGTGAGGCAAGTCCTTCGTGGGCGACGGCCATGGTGGGATAGACAAGGTTGCTTCTTCGTGGACCCTTCATGGGTGGAGCCCTCCGTGGACTCGCGCAATCGTTACCCTTCGTGGGTTGAAGTCTCCATCAACGTGGATGTACGATAGCACCACCTATCGGAACCACGACAAAAACATCCGTGTCTCCAATTGCGTTTGAATCCTCCAAAACCCTTCCCTTTACATTCTTGCAAGTTGCATGCTTTACTTTCCGCTGCTCATATACACTTTGCATGCTTGCTTGTTATGTATTGTGAATGTTAAACTTGTGCCTAAACTCCACTTAAACTTAAAGAAGTTAAAAACTGCAACTTTGGTACTTAGTGTCTAATCACCCCCCCCCCTTAGACACCTCTTCTCAAGGTCCTACAAGTGGTATCAGAGCTTTGGTCTCCATTGCCTTGGTTTAGTCACCATTGGAGGAAGATGGATGGGTCTACTTTGGGGAGTCTTAGACATAGAGTGCTTATACTTGATGGAGAGTATTTTCATGAGTGGAAAAATGAGATGCTTGTAATTTTCAATCAATATCATTTGAACAAGTACATTGCTTGCACTTGTGCAACTCATATTGATCCTATGCATCCTACCCTTGATGAGTCTATTGACATGATTCGCAATCTTAGAACTGTCGAACTTATCATTAGAGGATTGCCTAGAAACTTGATTGGATGTTTGCCTACTCTTAAGTGTGCCTACATTATATGGAAATTTCTTGAGGAACGCTTTCCAAATTATTCCTTGAAAAATCTAGATGAAATTCTCCATAAGTCTATTGCCTTGAGTAAGATGAATTCTAGTGATCCTATGTTTGGTGATCGTCTATTTGAGCTTACAAACCTTATGCGTGCCAAAGGAGATGTTGGAATTATTAGTGATATTATTTCCGAAGCTATAAAAATTCATAAGCAAGATCATTATCAAACTCACTCTAACGAATCACCCTCTCTAGGATTTGATCCACCACATGACGATGTTGAACATGGATACTATGATGAGGATGATGATAGTGACTTCGATCTTGATGATGCAATGAGACACTTTGGTCTTATGGCAAATCTTCGGGGATATATGTCAGGAGGAAAGGAATGGGTTCTTGATAGTGGATGTACCGATCACATGACCGGAGATAAAGACATGTTTCGTGAGCTTGCTGAAAACGATGGTCCTCGAAAGTATGTCACTTTCTGTGACAACTCAAAGGGTAAGGTGGTTGTGCTCGGTAAGGTGGCCATATCACATGATAGCTCCATTCAAAATGTTATGCTCATTGAATCTCTTGGCTACAACTTACTTTCAGTATCTAGACTTGCTGATTTCGGTTTCAATGTCCTATTCACTGAAGTAGATTGCCAAGTGTTTCGTAGAGATAATCATAAAATGGTCTTTACCGGTGTTCATAGAGGTGATCTATACATTGTTGATTTCAATAAAAAGGCCCAACCTAGAACTTGCTTTATTGCTAAATCCTCTAAAGGTTGGTTGTGGCATAGACGATTAGGTCATGTTGGTATGCAAAACCTGGACAAGCTTATTAAAGGAAATCATATCATTGGCGTTAAGGATGTCATATTTGATAAGGATAGACTTTGTAGAGCTTGTTAGGCAGGTAAACAGGTTGGAGGAAGGCATCTCGTGAAGAACATCATGACCACAAGGAGGCCACTCGAGCTACTTCACATGGACCTTTTTGGTCCCAATGCCTACAAAAGTCTTGACGGAAATTCTTTTAGTCTAGTTATAGTTGATGATTTTTCAAGATTTACGTGGGTGTTCTTTCTCGATGATAAATCGCAGGTCCAAAAGATCTTCAAAAACTTCGCTAGGAAGGCCCAAAATCAATTTGAAGTGACGATCAAGAAGGTTCGCAGCGACAACGGGACGGAGTTCAAGAACGCAAACGTGGATACCTTTCTTGACGAAGAAGGGATTTCACACGAGTTCTCGGCTATGTACACACCTCAACAAAATGGAGTTGTTGAGAGGAAGAACCGGATGCTCATCGAAATGGCGAGAACGATGCTTGATGAGTACAAGACACCGAAGCATTTTTGGGTAGAAGCGGTTGAGACAGCTTGTGATGCAACAAATCGCTTGTATCTTCACAAGCTACTCGGCAAGACGACATACGAGCTCCTCACCGGCAACAAACCCCAAGTTGGATACTTTCGAGTATTCGGCTCAAAGTGCTACATTCTTGATAAGCATCGTCGTTCTAAATTTGCTCCTAAGTCTCATGAAGGTTTCCTACTAGGTTATGGTTCACACTCCCACACTTACCGTGTCTACAACAATTTCACCCGAAAGGTTGAAGAGACGGTAGATGTGAAGTTTGATGAATCTAACGGCTCGCAAGTAGAGCAATTGCCAATTGATGTAGGAGACAAAGATCCTTCGGAAGCAATCCAAGACTTGTCTATTGGCAAGATTCGTCCAACGGAGGTGAAGGAGAGTACCTCGTCCGTCCAAGTGGAAGCTTCTACTTCACGACAAGGTGAACCAAGAGTTGATACGGAAGCATCCACAAGTGGGACACACCAAGATGAAGAAAACGAGGAAGTGCATCAAGATGAACGTCAACAACCTCCTTCTCCACCACGACAAGAGAACGACAACGCCAACAATGAAGAAGGCCAAGAAGAAGAACAAGATGAAGAAGAAGTTCAACCAAGAACCAAGCAAAAGCTTTCACGAGTTCGAGCAAGAATTGCTAAAGACCATCCCGTCGAGCAAATCTACAATGATATTCAAACCGGGAGAATCACTCGCTCTAAAACTCGTTTAGCTAACTTTTGTGAAAACTATTCTTTCATCTCTAGCATTGAACCTATGAAGGTCGAAGAAGCATTGGAAGATCCGGATTGGAT
Organism: Triticum aestivum; assembly: GCF_018294505.1. Taxonomy (NCBI): domain Eukaryota; kingdom Viridiplantae; phylum Streptophyta; class Magnoliopsida; order Poales; family Poaceae; genus Triticum; species Triticum aestivum. Next base: position 317,073,982 of record NC_057795.1, read on the forward strand.
AAATGCTATGCATGAAGAGCTACACAACTTTGAGAGGAACCAAGTTTGGACATTGGTTGAGAAGCCCGACAACAACCACAACATCATCGGTACCAAATGGGTGTTTCGCAACAAGCAAGATGAAGATGGACAAGTAGTTCGCAACAAAGCACGTCTCGTCGCCCAAGGCTACACACAAGTCGAAGGTATGGACTATGGTGAGACTTACGCTCCCGTTGCTAGACTTGAGTCCATTCGCATCTTACTTGCCTATGCTAATCACCATGATATCACCTTGTACCAAATGGACATTAAAAGTGCTTTTCTAAATGGTGAAATAGAGGAGGAAGTTTATGTTAAGCAACCTCCCGGCTTTGTCAATCCTAAGAAACCAAATCATGTTTACAAACTTCACAAAGCCCTTTATGGTCGTAAACAAGCTCCTAGAGCGTGGTATAAATGCTTGACCAAGTTCCTTATTGAAAAAGGCTTTGAAATTGGGAAAATTGATTCTACTCTTTTTACTAAAAGGGTTAATGGAGAACTATTTGGGTGCCAAATCTATGTTGATGACATTATATTTGGTTCAACTAACCCTCATTTTAGTGAAAAGTTTGGGAAGCTAATGTCGGAAAAGTTTGAGATGTCTATGATGAGTGAACTAAAATTCTTTCTTGGTTTGCAAATCAAGCAAACTAAGGAAGGTACATTTGTCTCTCAAACGAAGTACACCAAGGACCTATTCAAGAAGTTCAATATGCAAGAATGCAAAGGTATGTCTACACCCATGCCTACTAGTGGACATCTTGACTTGACCAAAGATGGTGAACCGGTTGATCAAAAGGTTTATCGCTCTATGATTGGTTCATTGTTATATCTATGTGCTTCACGTCCCGATATCATGCTAAGTGTGTGCATGTGTGCACGATATCAAGCTGCTCCTAAAGAATGTCATCTTAAGGCCGTGAAAAGGATAGTGAGATACATCCATACACCAAATTTTGGCATTTGGTATCCTAAGAGGGCCTCTTTCGATCTTGTTGGCTACTCCGACTCGGACTATGCCGGAGACAAGGTTGATAGAAAGTCCACTTCGGGTACTTGTCAATTTCTTGGTAGATCTCTTGTGTCTTGGTCCTCCAAGAAACAAAACTCGGTATCCTTATCCACCGCCGAAGCGGAATACATTGCCGCTGGTTCATGTTGTGCTCAATTACTTTGGATGACCCAAACTCTTAAAGATTATGGGATATATGTGAAACATGTTCCATTGCTTTGTGACAATGAAAGTGCTATCAAAATTGGTCATAATCCCGTACAACATTCTCGAACTAAGCATATTGAAGTTCGTCATCATTTCATTCGAGATCATGTTGCTAAGGGTGACATTAATCTTAAGCATGTTCGCACCGAAAAGCAATTAGCGGATATATTCACTAAACCTCTTGATGAGAAAGTGTTTTGCAGGTTGAGAGGAGAATTGAACATCATAGATGCTTCAAACTTGGAGTAGAAACTCCATTGGATACATGCAAGACATGAGCTTATGACTAATCCTTGATATTTCTCTTATGATGAAAATCTTATGTCTTGGATATATTTGCATCTTGCATGTTATATAACCCATGTAGGTACTTGGTTGAATCAAATTCCATGAGATTGTAATCTACTCACATCTTGAGCAATCTCTACATCACCAAGTCTCTACACTATGGTGGTTGAAGACAAGGAAGCACGGAACCATTCAAACATATCCTTTGACAAATTCTATGTTGAGCTTCATGATTGTCATTTTTGGATACACAAGTGCTCTTCCTTGCAAGAACTAACCCATGTAGGTAGATGGACTCAAATTCCAAGTGGTGCTCCCAATTCTTGATGAGCTACATCAACCTTGAGCAACCCACACAAGTTCAACTACATGATCAACACCACCAACCAAGGTATGTTATTCCATCTTAGAGAAGCTTTACTCCAAGTCATGAGCTAAAGCAACTCGACAAGATGTGAATACATCAAGATGCTTAAACGAAAAATGGCAACCCCATTTTGAGCTTAAACGATGAGTATGACCTATGATCAAGTGATCTCACTTGACTCCTAAGTCAATATACTCTAACATAGGTGACTTTGTCGCCGACCATCTCTAGATGAAGTTCTCTTGTGTTCTTTTCTGTGTTTTTGCATTTGTCTCATGCATATTTGTTTCCCCTTTTCAAAAAAAACTTCATCTAGATTTCTTTCTGTTTGCTCTGCATTTTCTGCATCCAATTCATTGCATATCATTCAGTAAATTCCTTGCAAATCTTTGTGAGATCTTACTAGTCTAGTGAGCTGAGGTGACAAGTGTTTTCTCTGCGATGAACTCGGTTTCACCGATTTGTTGTTTTCGGTCCAACCGAATCCTTTCGGTACAACCGAAGCATACCACTCGGTGCCACCGATTTCACTAGAGGAAAAACATTTTGCCACTTGTTCCTGCTTTACTTTTGATCCAGCTCCACTCAATGAATCTTGTCCTTTACAAGCATCACACTTTTATTAGTGCTTTGTGTTGTGACTCAAGGACTAAACCCATTCACGACAAATTCCAGAAGGCCCTTCTTGGAAATTGATGTCAAAGGGGGAGAGAGAGATCACATCAAAGCTTATCACTTCGACAGGGGGAGAGAGAGATCTCCAGGGGGAGAGAATACTCAAGAAGAGAGTAATCCTCAAGGATCCCAGATGCTTGGTGTTCAAGAGGAGAGATGCCACATGTCTTCTTGAGGGGAAAGAAAGACATGTTCATATGTGCTTATTTGCATTAGCTCTGTTCATTTGTTTCCTTGAGCTCTGATTTTGCATTTTGCTCTGATTTTCTGTTCCCTATCTTCTCCCAGTATCCCATGCTAGATTCAGGGGTAGCAAGACATCCAAGGGAAAGAAATTCCTTAAATTTATTGCACATCTTTACCTTTGGGGACATGTCTATGTGGTACTTAGTACTCACTCTCTACATGTCATCCCAGTCTTGGTATTCTTGTGGTTCCTTCTGTTTGCTCTGGCTAGTAGGTGTAACTGTGTTATCTAACCTTTTTACGCAGGTTCATTTCATCCTAAGCCAACTCAAGACCACAAGGTAAGTATATGCATCACAGTCATGTGTATGAGGAATTCTTGCTGATGTACATATTGTTTGCAAGAAGGACTCATGAGCATGAAGGTACATTTCCCACATACACATTTGTTGCTATTTTTTGCTCTAATGCATATGGCCAAGATACATGTAACACATTGCTTACTCTGTCATGTTCATGCATTCACATGCTTCTATATTCCATATTCTCATGATTGCATACATGTAGGGGGAGCCTATGCTTATTACATGTCTTTCCAAAGCTTTACTTGCTATTCTCTATATATTTATCTAAAGCTTTGATGTATGTTTTAGATACGTCCCTTTTTATCCATTTTGATGACTGAAAGCACAAGTGCTCCCTAGGTGGTTTTGGTAATTAATGTCAACATATCTCTTGTTGGACTAACACTTTTATCTAGTATGTTTCAGATAAGTTCAACAATGGAGTGGCATGGACTAAAGGATGTGGGAACTCCTTCAAGATGCTAAGGACAAAGGATTGGCTCAAGCTTCAAGCTCAAGACTCTTCATTTTACATTTTAGTGATCCAAGATCACATTGAGTCTATAGGAAAAGCCAATACTATCAAGAAGGGATGAGGTGTTGCTTAATGAGTTTCTTGCTCCACAGTGCTTAGTGATATGCTCCAAAACCCTCAACTACTTTCCCACTTCCACACATATGACCTAAACCTAAAGTCAAACTCGGCCCCACCGATTCTTTCTATCCGGCGCCACCGAGTTCAGATGTCATAGCCACTGCCACAAACCCTAGGCAAATCGGTCTCACCGATAGGGATCTCGGTCTCACCGAGATGGGATTGTAATCTCTCTGTGTATGTCCATTACCAAATCGGTCTCACCGAGTTTGAGCAATCGGTACTACCGAGATTAAAATGCAAACTCTCTGGTTAACTTATTACCAAAGTCGGTCCCACCGAGTTTGAGTAATCGGTCCCACTGAGTTTGCCTGACCAACTCTCTGGTTAGCTAATTACCAAAATCGGTCTCACCGAGTTTGTGTAATCGGTCTCACCGAGATTACGTTATGCCCTAACCCTAACCATATCGGTCCTACCGAGTTGCATGTCGGTCCCACCGAAAATCCTAACGGTCACTAGATTTACTGAATCAGTCTGACCGAGTTTGTTGATTCGGTCCCACCGAGTTTGGTAAATTGTGTGTAATGGTTAGATTTTGTGTCGAGGCTATATATACCCTCCACCTCCTCTTCATTCGTGGAGAGAGCCATCAGAACGAACCTACACTTCCAGCATACATTTTCTGAGAGAGAACACCTACTCATGTGTTGAGGCCAAGATATTCCATTCCTACCATATGAATCTTGATCTCTAGCCTTCCCCAAGTTGCTTTCCACTCAAATCTTCTTTCCACCAGATCCAAATCCTATGAGAGAGAGTTGAGTGTTGGGGAGACTATCATTTGAAGCACAAGAGCAAGGAGTTCATCATCAACACACCATTTGTTACTTCTTGGAGAGTGGTGTCTCCTAGATTGGCTAGGTGTCACTTGGGAGCCTCCGACAAGATTGTGGAGTTGAACCAAGGAGTTTGTAAGGGCAAGGAGATCGCCTACTTCGTGAAGATCTACCGCTAGTGAGGCAAGTCCTTCGTGGGCGACGGCCATGGTGGGATAGACAAGGTTGCTTCTTCGTGGACCCTTCGTGGGTGGAGCCCTCCGTGGACTCGCGCAACCGTTACCCTTCGTGGGTTGAAGTCTCCATCAACGTGGATGTACGATAGCACCACCTATCGGAACCACGACAAAAACATCCGTGTCTCCAATTGCGTTTGAATCCTCCAAAACCCTTCCCTTTACATTCTTGCAAGTTGCATGCTTTACTTTCCGCTGCTCATATACTCTTTGCATGCTTGCTTGTTATGTATTGTGAATGTTAAACTTGTGCCTAAACTCCACTTAAACTTAAAGAAGTTAAAAACTGCAACTTTGATACTTAGTGTCTAATCACCCCCCTCTAGACACCTCTTCTCAAGGTCCTACAAACATCCATGCCCGTTGCAGCATGATCCCAGAACGCAATAGGTGCTCCTGCTGGCAAGTTGCCATGCTGAGCCACAGCTCTTGTTGTTCGCAGAGCGAGGAAACCGGCAGTTTTCTTGGTTTGGTGGCGTGCCTCGACGGCGCGCTATCGCCGTGTCGGTTGTCTGCATCAAGAGCGGGGGCGTCCCCATTGCCGCCTACTGGCAAGCTCGGCGAACGGCCCGCCGGGGGGCCCAAAGGCACGACGACGCCGTCAAGGTGGAATGAGAGGTGACAAGCAGCGAGGATCCCGGCGACGATTGAACGTGCAGAAGCTGACCTTCTTGACAGTTCCACCCAAGCTGCTGGCCGGGCTAAGCTTGTGTCCCTCCACATTCAGATTGACAAGCTCACGTCCTAAATGTTTCGACAGTGCCTTCTATTTATCTTAGTAATATGCTAATATAGGGATTACCTTGGTCTACTTTAGCTTAAGAAATGGTGGGTTTTGGTGGCGCTGCAGCAATTACTTCGACATCAGATCAGTAATTTCCAACAGTCGAACGGATATTTTTGTGTCTGTTGGATATAAAGTTCCTTTGGGTAAGAAGTACTACTTGTCATCAAAATGGATAAAAGGAGATGTATGTAGACGTATTTTAGTTCTAGACACGTCCCTTTTTATCCACTTTGATGACAAGCACTCCCTCCGTTCCACGATACATGCCTTCCATTTGTCAAAATATACATGTATCTAGACATGTTTTAGTATATAGGTACATCCATGATAGAGCCAATCGGATGGTTGAGAACACTACAATTCGTAGCTACAGATGCGTGTGTGACTCCCAGATGCAGAGGTCGAGGGTCATCATCCTCCTTCTCGAGAAAAAACAGACACATGTGTGAGAGGACGAGTGCGTGCGTGCACCTCTTCTCTTCCTATATAACGTACTATTAAACTCAGAGTACAAGTTTTTGTGGGTGGCAGGATGGTGCGTGCGAGAAGTCCTGAGAGATAGGTTCAATGCGTGTGAAAAAAGGACTAGCCTAGAGCTCGCCACGCAGCTATTCCTGTCGAACGCCCCATTAACCGTAAGATATGTATACGATGGTGCCAGTTATTGCACATACACAGCAGTACTCCCTCCTTTCCGGTTTATGGTGAGTGGTGGAATATTTTTTGTAGTTTGCGAAAGCACCTAATTAAAGCTCTTGTTTTTCTCAAAAAATTATGTTTATCAATGCATTAATTGCAATGCATGCATGCATAAAGTACATGCATTGGTCAATTTTCTCTTAATACTTGCATGCAATGATTTAATGCACCTTGGAATCTGAACATGTGCTGGGGAACAACCAAATTGAGCCTTATAAAATGGAAAAACTAAAATTTTGAGATAAGCCCTAAAAAACCGGAAAGGAGGGAGTAGAAAAAGAAGTACTCCATCCGGGAATAGTGTCGCACTTCGAAACTAGAACCGTCAATAAATTTTGAGCTCGCGTCTCGTCACATTCCAAATTACTCCATGATATATTGAATTGCAAACCTGTTCATACCGATCACAACCTAAACGGTTTCCCACTTAGGAGCGTATTAGTACCACGCTAGTATATTGAATTCCAAACCTATTCACACCGATCACAACCTAAACGGTTTCCCACTTAGGAGCATATTAGTACTCGGTTATAAATACTAGTATGCCAAGATGACTGCACATTCCTCCTCAACTCCTCATCCACAAAAACAAACAAGTCATTCAGCATCCTTCCCTTGCGTCTGCCATGGCCAGCGTGAGTCCTGGGTCGAGAGATTGCTACCAGGGAGAGGCGAGCATGGAAGCGGAAGCAGGAGAGAAGTCCCGCCTCACTGCGAGAGCAACCGACATGTCCCGCCGCGCGGAAGTAGCAGCACAGAGGTCCCGCCGCGCCGCTGAAGCAGCACGGAGGTCCCACCGCACCGTCGATGCAGCAGACTGGTCCGGCCGCGCCGTGGAAGCAGCAGAGATGTCCCGCCATGCCACGAATGCAGCAGAGATGTCCCACCATGCTGCGGCGGCCTGGGAAAATTTCTCGCGGGCAGGCGATGGCTGTTACAGGCGCATGCATGCGATCGTCCATAGCCAGATGGATCAGATCCCCGGCTTGGCGAGGTTGCAGGACGACGTGGAAGCCTCATTTGAACAGGCTACCGGCATCATCCGGCAACTAAGGGAGGGCAATGAGAGGCTCCGGGCCGAGCGCGACCTGCTGAGGGAGAAGATCATCCGAAGTGCAGACCAGCAGGAGGAGACCAGTGCCTTGTTGAAGAGGACCGGCATCATTGTTAAGAAACTTATGGACGGGAATGACATGCTCTGCAACGAGCACCAAAGGCTGGTGGAGAAATCCGTGGATGTTCTCAAGCAGCGTCTTGAGGACACGAAAGAGCTCATCGCCGCTCGCCGCAGAGACTAGTTCCTGCGGCCTGCAGCAACGCATCAAGAAAGTAGAGATCAATGAGCCAGATCCTTGTCTTCCTTCTTCTTTTGCCCTTGTGTATTTCAGGCGTAGCCGCATGTGGCTTTTTTAATTATCTTTCTAATTACGTAAGACAATTAATTGTCCTTATCTTTCTGTGGAAGATCAATGTTGCGAGGCTGGAATGAAGAAAACTCTTGCTGTGGCGACCCTGGCGTTGCTGTTCTTCTAGTTGCTGCTAGACTTCCTTCAGTTTCCTGGTTTCTTTTGATGTAATAATTGGTTTGGGATGTCGATTGTGTCGTCGGTTGTGAAATGTTGGGTTCTAGCGCGGATGTTTGGCCTTTGTTGGCCTCTTGGGATGTTGCGATTTCAATCTGGTACTTTTAGTCCTTCGTGTTAGGCTGGAGTTGTGCTGAACTTCTTGTGAATTGTGGTGGTTTTTAGTAATGAAAATCGGAAGAGGCAAGCCCTTCTTTGATAAAAAAAATCGTCCTTATATATTCATCAGTCTTGCTATAAGTCGCAGTAGATGTTATATAGGTCCGTTGGATCTTACATCAAGATCCGTGCTGTCAGATTTTCTTTTTTCTCTCTTAAATCTCAGTCGAGTGAGACATAGCCACGCCATTAAATAGAGGCTCGGGCACCATTAATGGAGACCTTGGGAGAGAGGTGGACGGCAGATGGAGGTCAAAGGGCTCTCCTCCCAATAAGCACGCGCAGGGGTCTGATCGCACGCCTCTTGTACTCAAATAGCTACCCTGCACGGCGCCACCTAGCTCATAAAAATGGGGACGCGTGGCGGCACGTAAATGGTACTAGTAAGTAGAACGCCCACGGTTTCAATAATACTTGTGTTTCCGATTGTAACGTGACAGCACTTGTTCCAAAATGACTTTGTTGATTGTTAATGTGTGCACCTTCGCAAATCGGACTGCAAATTTACCACATCATGTTGGTGCCATGTCATGGCACCAAGCCAACTTTCATTATTTTCATGCGTGTTTTGGATTTACAGGAATTAAAAAACTAAGTTTCTCAATGTTTTCAACCCAGCCACGAAGCTTATACCAAAATTTGTTCCTATTCGGCCAATTTTTTTACCACGGCATGGTACTACCATGACATGACACCATGCCAAGTTTCATGATTTTAAAACCAAGTTTCTCAATGTTCTTGACCGAGCCACGATGCCCAGATGTTTGAATCTTATTCTCATTTTTTGCATGGGAGTAGAAATTCACCCGAGGACACAAATGTGATTTTCAACCAACTTTGGTGCACGGGAGCACGTGCTTGTAGTTCGAATTTGAATTATGCACATTAAATGACCAAAAACTCAATTAATATGTAAATAAGGCCAAACGAAGCTGGAATAATTCCAAAATTTAATAGGTCACTCATGTAGTTCTATGTTGCCTTTGTAAATAAACTCAAGGGGGACAACATATATCGTTTCGCACTCAAAGGTGACACGTCCCCTCTCAGAACCACGAGCCTTCTTGAGAGAAACTTTGGTTTGCAAGAAGCTTATACCAAAATATGTTCCTATTCGGCCATTTTTTTACCACAACATGGTAGTAGCATGACATGACATCCATGTCAAGTTTCATGATTTTCAGACGTGTTTTGGATTTACAAGAATTTTAAAACCAAGTTTCTCAATGTTCTCGGCCGAGCCATGATGCCCTGATGTTTTAATTTTATTCTCATTTCTTGCGTGGGACCTAGAAATTCACCCAAGGACACAAATGTGATTTTTCAACCAACTTTGGTGCACGAGAGCATGTGCTTGTAGTTCAAATTTGACTTATGCACATTAAATGACCAGAAACTCAATTAATGTATAAAAAATGACAATCGAACCCGGAATAATTCCAAAATTTAACATGGCACTAATGTAGATCTATATTGCCTTTGTTAAGAAACTCAAGTGCGGGGGGGTGGCACGTTCCCTCTTAGAACCACGAGCTTCCAAATCAGGCCAATTTTTTACCACAACATGTTAGTGCCATGACATGACACCATGCCAAGTTTCATTACATGAATTTAAAATCTAAGTTTCTCGATGTTCTCGGCAGAGTCATGACGCCCCGATGTTTGAATTTCATTCTCATTTCTTCCATGGGACCTAGAAATTCAACCAAGGACATACATGTGATTTTTCAACCCACTTTGGTGCACCGGAGCATGTGCATGCAATTCATATTTAGATTATGCACATTAAAAGTCCAGAAACTCAATTAATGTATAAAAAGGCCAAATGAACCCGAAATAATTCCAAAATTTAACAGGGCACTCATATAGTTCTATGTTGCCTCTATAAATAAAATCAGGGGGGAGGCAGCGTATATCATTTCGCACACAAAGGTGACACGTTCCCTCTCGGAACCACGAGGCTTGTTGAGAGAATCTCCGGTTTTGCAAGAGACTTATACCAAAACGTGTCCCAATTCAGCCAAAAATTATACGTATGAAAACAGGGTTTAGATTATCCCGAACATCTCGCTACCTAGACCAATAATGTACTATGATTTGAATTCAACATAAAATGGATACAGTTATTTGAATTGGAGAGTGTATGGTACATGTAGTTCATAGTGAAATATGATTACTGCTATATGCATGTCTTTTTGTTATCAAGATAATATTTAAATTATTGTATAACTTGACAGCGATCGTATTCAAATAAGGAAAATTGATTCAAATTTAGTCCATATGGTAGACGACAATATATATGTTCACATGGTGGAGTAAAATGTTCATATATGATGGAAGATCAAAATGTATGACTACATCAATTATAAACCGCAAGGTCACCTAATGATATATTCGAATTCAACATAACATGGATTCAAAAATTGAAATTCGAGATCATGGCATCTGTAATCATATCAAAAGGAACATTACTCTTTCTTTGGTGGGAATTGATTTGTTTTTTGTTGTTGTTGAGGGAAGTGCGAATCGATTTGGTACTGTGCAGGGTAATCATGTTCTCCCGACTTTTTTTTACATTTTTCTTGTAGTTTTTTCAATGGCATCTATAGCAATATAGTAAAAGGGGACATGACTCTCTTGTGTCTTGTATGATTTTTTTTACACGTTAAGTTTGTTCTGCCGAACAAGGAATCTGCACCTTGTTATCCCGAAATTTTCAAGCTCGAGTATCTTTTGTCTCACCTGCTTTGAAACTCCCGCTTCTTTAACCCGCGTCGCGCCTTGTTATCCCGAAATTTGGACGCACGCAAGAACTCCCTCCTCATCCGAAATCACTCCCGTAGCCCAGACACGCGAAATCCCCCTTCTACCACTCAGTTGGAAATGAAGATCCATGTTGCGGTGTCAAAACCGGTGGGGGTACGCTGGTAACTTACCCTACATTTCGGACAAGCGTGTCCCTAAGCTTGGCTCCCCCCTCCCCCTTCGCCCCTCCTCCCCCCCATTCATACACCTAGGCCGCCAAAACCCACGAAACCCCACGCTCCTCCATCGGCCTCCCGACCGCCGCCCAGCCGGAGACTCTTCGTCGACTACGTCGTCCACCGCAACAGCTCGTCGTCCCTCATCCACCGCACCGGATGAGGATCCGTTGTCGATCTCGTCGCCCCGCCGGATCAGCCGCCCCGTCCTCCACCTCCAAGGACCTGCCCCGACATTCGCCTCGTCTATCATGCCACCTCAATCCCCACAGCGCCGTCTTGACCTGCCCCACCGGAACCGCAGCACCCTCACCAATTCCTCCGATGAAGCTGAGGCCAACTCGGTGCCACCAAGGAGGTTCTGCACTCACCGCTGCATTTTATCTTTTATTCGATCTCACGGGGCTGCCGGTGCTCGATACCGAGCAGACATGGCGTCTCCATCGACGGCGCCGTCGCCGGACACATCATCCACGGCGTCTCTCCCCCATGTCGTTGCTTCCTCGGCAGTGACTTCCACAACGGCACTAGCTGCAACTGCTCTGGCTCTTGCTCGCGCTGCGGCTCTGTTCTTGCTGTCTGTCGCGCTGCTGCACTGCTCCTGTTTTCATTCATGCTGCTGCTCTGCTCTTGCTCTTGCTTGTGCTGCTGCTGCATGACCTCCAGCAGCTACAGGAGTTGCTGCTTTAGCACTCGCTCGCGGTGCTACTGCACGACTTGCTCTCTGCTAGTGCGTTCCCTACCCAAACGTCTGCTGATTTAGATCACTGGTTCTCTTCTACTATTGCTCGAACGCCCTAAACATCTATTGCAATGCTCTGTTACTAGTTCAATCAGTTTCGACAGTAAAATTCAGTTTCGACTGTGAAGTTCATTTTCTTCAGTTAAGTTCAGAGTGAACAGTACTTACAGCATCTGTCGGAGCGGCCATGGCGTGGTTGATGCGTTTTACATCTAGCACTTTTTGGTGATGTATTTTACATCATCTATTGCAGATGATATTAGGGTCCCACTTCAGATTACAGTTGTCTATCTTGTCATGCTTCAGCCTCATCGCTGTACACCTTAGCGGAGCTGCTCCAACGACGGAACCGTCCATCACAGCGGAGCAGTACCCTCGGCGCCGTTTCCAGAGGCCTTGGATCTTCTTCCCCGCCTCCGACAGTCACACCAGCATCATCACCATCCTCCACGTCCAACCCAATGATGCTAAGGTCCACAAGGCTATGCCAAAGAGGTTGTACACTCGTCGCATCACTTTGTTTCTCCATTCCTTTGTTCTTCCAATTCATGTGAGCCAAACACCCAGGTTGACTGAAATCCTATGTTTCCAAATGCTCTATTTTGCACGTGCATTCCTATCCTATTCCTGTGTTTTTCTTGTCCCTGCGTTTATAGAATCCTCCAATTCTAAGGAGCCCTTACAGATTTACTTCATTTTCAGATTGGCATCAAAGAAAACTCTGTGTGTTATGTCCTGCTCATGCCGTGCCGTCATCCACCCCACCTGAGGTGCACCATCGACAGAAGCATTCACTGCAGCAGAGATCCCCCCTGCAAACTTTCTTTCGCCACCTCAGATCATCTTCCCCGTTGCCAGCAGCCACGCCAACTGCATTACCATCATCGACTGAGCAGATGAACCTGAGGACTAGACAGTTCCGGAAGAGAGGTCGCAGTCTTTCATGTTTGCTTACGTTATACATCGGTTATTATTACCTGCTACTTTATCGTTCAATCTTGAGTTTTGAATTGCCCATGGGTCTCATATCGAGCCAACAACGAATAGTATATGTCTACTATCTGGTTCATCGGGGTCTTCTATGTGGTTCATGTTGGGTGGGCAACAAACAATAGATGATCCATTGTCTATCTTTTTAAACTGAAGCTATAATCTACCTGCTATCATTAGTTTTGGATCCATCCACTCGTTTGCTACCATCAGTCTTGATTTTTGCATGCACCCCTTAGGCCTTACAAAATCTAACTATTTTTTTATTATGCATGTCAGATATTGTACACAATCGTACTGAACATGTAGAGAAAAAGAGAAGACCGTTGCGTGCGAATATAATGTCATGCAGATGGTGCTCCATGGTGGGTGAAGTGCCGCCCCCCCTCTCCTGCATTTCCAGATTGCATTCCAGAGGAAGATAACTGTTCAGATGGAGATTCAGAAGGAGCCGACCATGCCTGTTTACCACCTGAGGTGTTTGCTCTAACCTGGCATGCTGATGTTGGTCATATCATGCATATGGCGCCTTGCATTGCTTACATTATACATCTTATATGTCATCAGCTTAGTTTAGATTTGCTTTCTGTGAATGCCACCTGTTTGGTTTCTATATCACACTCCCACCATTCCTAAATATTTGTCTTTTTAGAGATTTCAACAAGTGACTACATACAGAACAAAATGAGTGAATCTACACTCTAAAATATGTCTATATACATCCATATGTGGTAGTCCATTTGAAATCTCTAAAAAGACAAATATTTAGGAACGGAGGGAGTATATGGGAATTATGCAATGCCATCTTCTTTAGCCAGGCATCATATACGTGAATCATGCAATGCCATCCTGTTTAGCCAGTCATCGTATATGTGAATTGTATCGTGCCATATTTTTTTCCATAATGTGTTCCATTTGTCAACAATGTTTATACATTCATCTACTCTTCCTGTGCATCAGCCATTTGAGTCGGTCATGGGAAAATCTGGAGTGAAAACAAGGTCTTCTGAGCAGTCAGTGCAACCTGTCGATGCAGATTTCCTGCTGGTTACAGATAGCTCCTCAGAGGATTCAGAGAGAGATGACCAGTCGTATCCCCCCCCCCCCTCGCGAGGTGCATGCTCTAACTTGGCTGGGTTATATTGCTCATATCATGCATATGGTGTCTTGCATTGCCATGCCATCTGCTTAGATTAGACAAGTGTGAATGCCTCTTGTTTGCTTTCTATATCAGATATGTGAATTATGCAATGCCATGTTTTTCAGCCAGTTATCATATATGTGAATTATGCACCTCCATGGAGCCAAGCATCATATATGTGAATTATCTCATGCCACCTTTTTTTCATTACGTATTCCATTTGTCGACAATCTGTGTATATTGAACTACTCTTCATGTGTATCAGCCATTTGAGCTGGTTATGGAAAAATCTGGAGTGAAAACAAGGTCTTCAGAGCAGGCAATGGTACCTGTTGAAGCACATATCTCGATGGTTACAGGGAGCTCCTCAGAGGAGGATTCAGATACAGATGACCAGTCCTATATCCCACCTGAGGTGTATGCTCTAAGTTGCAATGTTTATATTTCTCATATGATGCATATGGTGTCTTGCATTGCTTAGTTTAGACGTCATATGCACAATATTGAATTCTATCTGCTTAGTTTAGAGATCATACATGCGAGTGCCAGCTGCTTAGTATATGAATCAATTATGTCAATTGTATCATGCCATCTTGTATACTTAGACAACATGTATGTGAATTATTTCATCCCAACCTATTTTAGAAAGACATCATATAGTTTTGTCATGTCATCCTGTTTAGGTACTCATCATATGTTGAATTATGCCATTATATCCTGTTAAGTTATCCATCATATATCTAAAACTGTGTCATGCTATCCTGTTTAGTTAGGCATCATATATGTGAAATTGTGTCATGCTGTCCTGTTTGGTTAGACAACATATATGTAAATTACCACATCTGTCTATCATACAATGTCTGTACGTTCAATTTCTTTTCTTGTTTATCAGCCATTTGAATTGGAGGGGGTTATGGCAGTATCTAAGGGAGCAAAAACCCGTTCTTCACAAAAGACAGTGCTACCCGTCGATGCAGATAGAACCATGGTTGTACTGGCCCACAAACTAGCCCCACCACACATAATCGAGACTCTTCCAGATTGCACACTTACACCGTTGGGCAGAGAACCAGCTACAACCCATCTAACCGCAACCCCAGCGGATAGTAACCACTTATAGTTGACAAAGCACCATGTCCACCCTAGAGTACCCCCACACGAGCAGTTTGTAAAGCTACTGCAGTGCCCAAAGCACGAAGACCACAACAGCTAACCAAAACTCCATGTTTAAAGCAGAAGAGCAACTGTTCTCAGGTCAGATTCCGTAGCTATGGTCCATACTCCTTTGCTGTTGCATCACTGTATTTACTCATACCAACTACTTTCGAATTTGAAGGATCCAATTGAAACTCCAATGGCGCAACAGGTATGTTTTAAACCTATTTCTTTAACTGGATTGCTATTCTAACTTCTTGCTCTATGTTGATTTCAGTTTAAGTTGTATAAACAGTTATGTTCTCATGTGATGCACATTACAAGTGCTGCCAATGATGTGTAGTTTCTCACACTTATATTCTGTCTATGCTGTTGTGTCTTAAAAATATATGAGTTGAACTGTGTCTCTATCTTGATTAGGGAACATAAACTAGAATGATATGGACAATACAATGACCATAGTACATAGATATATGTTTGTTTCATGCTGATATCCTGTCCACCTTACTACTGAACCGGTTTACCAAAATGAGTTTGGTATACTACAAGCTAAACCTGTGGTGTGTCTGCTTGTTTCTCTTGTAGTATGCAAACAGAATATTGGAGAAGAGCACCCCACTATGCAATGGTAGAGAAAGTAATGCAGATAAGGTTCAAGATAGTGAGACAACCTTGTTGGTCTCCAAGAAAGGTGATAAAAACGATCTTGTAGACAGTGAGAAAACCCCACAGTCCTGCGTTGATGTAGTGTTTGAGTTACTGGCCAGTACCGCTGGCACAAGCTCTTCGAACTCGCTGCCTGAATCACTTCGGCTTCTTCAGTCTCAGCTACAAGCTGAAAGGCATCAGTCAGCTGTGCTGCGGCAAGAAGCCGAAGGACTGAGGAAGTCCCTGCAGAATTCAGATGCGTACTTTTTTGTGCAACAGCAAGCGCTGGAGGATTTAAGCGCCAAACAAGAGAAAGTTAATAAGCTTGCTAAGCATCTTGCTAGCATTATGGGTACCCAGGATATTGTTTCTTGAACTCTTCTGAAGTGGTTTCAGTTCTGGACTTGTTTTGCTGCTGCGCTTATATGCTGTTGTGTTCCCTATATTTTCTACTAGTGGTGAACTTTGATGCCGAGTGGATGTAATATGTGTAATAGACGTGATAGCCTAGCATAAGTTGCTTGCTTATTTATTTCCTTGTTGTCTTGTTTATTTGTTTGCTTGTAGTCAGTGCAGTTCTTTTTCCGTGGTTTGCTAGTGGCTGCAATAACCTATTTTTTAAAACTAGGCCATAATAACCATGGGCTAATATTTACTTTAGTGACACTGGGCCTCCTACGGGCCGTAGAAACAGTGGGCCTTCTATGGGCCGTAGAAACAGTAGGCCTTCTACGGGCCGTAGAAACATTGGGCCTTCTACGGGCCGTAGAAACAATGGGCCTTCTACGGGCCGTATCACCAATGGGCCTTATACGGGCCGTATAATCGATTGGCCAAACATGGGCCAATAACAGGCCGCATTATGGCCGTAAACGGGCTAGAGTTGGAATCGTCCGTTCATGGGCCGACCATAACGGGCCATCATTAATATGCTGTATTTGATGATGCTATGAAAATGGCCCAATGTATTAACGGACCACAAATGGGCCGACTGTAACCACGGGCTGAATTTGGCCCACAAGCAGAAAATGACAGTAACGAGCCGTAATTAAATGAATGCTCGAAATGAGCCCAAGAATAAATGGGCTCTGAGAAGGCCAAAAGATAACATGGGTTGGAAACGACCCAAGTGAATAACATGCCATTAATGGGTATAAAGTGATACACTGTTCATTACGGGCCAGTTTCACCACGGGCCGTTAATGGGTCTAAAGTGATCCACTGTTCATTGCGGGCCAGTTTCACCACGGGCCGTTAATAGGCCAAGAGTTACATAGGGCCTCATATGGGCCAAAAGACGTCATGTGCCATACATGGGCTAGAAGTGAAAACGGGCTGGAATCATATTGGATGGCCCAGATGACGCTACTGGGCCTAATTCGGGTAGGGTGTAACGGGCCTTGGGTTAGCGGGCTGTAAATGGGCTATATGCGAACAGGCCGTTAACAGACTTTCCATAGGTCGGCCCATCACCTTTTGACCAAGTCAAACGGGCCGGCCTTTTCACAGGAATGGGCCTCTGTTTGGCCGTGCCACGTGTCGACGTATCATAGGCGCCTTCTGTCCAATGAGTGGATGACATCTGTCCCAACAATGAGCCGACACGTGTTTCCTCCAGCCAATGACAATTTTACACGTGGAAAATCCCCATTGGTCGGGGCTGTTAACGGGTTATCGGATCCAAAACCCGACCCAATAGCTTAACGGCGTTCCGTTATGGTGGATGCCACGTGTCGGTCACCCTTGACGAAAGCACTTCTGTGACGCGCGATTTATCGTCATGGAAGTGGACACTTCCGTGATGATAATTTTGGTAATGTCATGGAACACTTCTACGACAGCACAGGTATGACTATCTTGATTCTGTCATAAATTTGTCATGGATGTACATGCATGACAAAAAACGCGACCTACTGTGACAAACACGTATCATCACGGAAGTGTATTTTTTTGTAGTGTGCTTGTATATTACCTCATCTCAACAGTTTTTGTTACATATACACATTATGGGTGGGGGGAAGCAGCTACATAGTCAAGTTACAAAGTGGAGATGTTTTCGTTAACAAGGATCCGCCTATCAGTTCCTCTGTAGGTAGGATCAGTGTATAGATGCTAGAGTATCATGCACAAGTTGTTTTTTGTGGTCAGGCAGTCTGTGTAGGAGGTCTTGAAAGTCATTTCTGAATCTTCTTTTCCATGAATCCACGCAGGGCAGAACCTTCCTAAAGTGATTTCTGTTGCGTTCTTTCCACAAGCTCCAAGCTGCCAGGAGGAAAATCTCCATGATCATTTTGTTGTTGTGTCTTTCCTTCATTCTCTCAACAAGCTGGAGGCGATGTTGGTGATCACTCCAAGCAATGTTTAGAATCCTCCAGCAAGACTGACTGAAAGTGCAGTGCAAGAAGAGATGTTCCACCGTCTCTTCAGTGTGTTGACCACAAAGCAGACAGTCCAGATTGGTCCCAATGTTGTAGTGTCTCCGCTTCAGCATGTTCCCTGTATTGAGACGGTCAGATAGCAGTAGCCACCTGAAGACCTTTATCTTTGTCGTGCACTTAGATTTCCATAGCCATTTGAAAGCAACGTGTGCAATTACCTCTCTAAAGAAGTAGTTGTAGTACGACGTTGTTTTGAAGTTGTGTACACCCCAACAGCAGGTCCAAGTGTCATTCTCGTCAGTTAGTTCCACGTCAGCCACCTCTCTTTGAAGCTGTCTCAGCTCATCATGGGCTTGTACTGAAAGTGGGATATGGAAGGTCATGGCCACATCATTTGTATTGAGGAAAGCCTGGACTGAAACATCTCCAGTTTTGCAGTAGGAGTAAGCTCTTGGGTATTTTTCCTCATATATAGAGTGTTTCCAGTTGTCTTTCTAGAACAGGGTCATGTTGCTGTTGTGCACATTGGTTTGGGTCACTCCCCGGTAGTTTTGGCATTAACTAGATGAGATCTCGCCACCAAAAGGAGCCACAGGGTTCTGTCGCATAGGGAACAGCCTCTGTATAATATGTATTACAGATGAGGTTAACCCAAGGAGTGTCATGCTGATTGTAGAACTTGTGTAGGAGTTTGAGCAATAGGGCGTCGTTTTGTACATGTAGGTCCAGTATCCCTAGTCTACCACTCTTTTTTGGGCGGCAGACCATGGGCCATGCTGCCAATTAGTTGCATTTGTCACCATTATCCGTTTTCTTGTTCCAGAGGCAGTGTCGTCGGATTTTGTCCAATTGGGCAATTATTTTCTGTGGAAGTCTCAACGTTCCCATCGGATAGATGGCCAGAGTTGTGATGAGGGAATTTAGAAGAGCCAGACTGCCAGCATGAGACATGAGTGACATAGCCATAGTGATT
This sequence comes from Triticum aestivum, assembly GCF_018294505.1. NCBI lineage: Eukaryota > Viridiplantae > Streptophyta > Magnoliopsida > Poales > Poaceae > Triticum > Triticum aestivum. The sequence continues at coordinate 317,092,991 of NC_057795.1, forward strand.
TTCCTTTCTGCCTTGCAGACAAACGGTGTCAAATCCATGACTGAAGGTCGAGTTGTGCCCAGAGGCAATCCAAGGTAAGAAAATAGCATGCTTGCTTGAGCAGAATCAAATAGTGTTGCCAACGCATCACATTTGTCCTGCGGGGTGTTGATGGGCACCAAAGTTGATTTGCGAAAGTTGATTTGGAGTCCAACTAAAGTGGCATAATCCTCAAGAATCTGCTTGATTGTGGCTGCCTGGTTGATGCAGGCCGGAAGGACAATGATTGTGTCATCGGCGTATTGGATCACCGGGTATTGAACATCTCCTTTTGGCGGAATCGGTTGTTGGATGGTTTGGAGTTGAAGGGCCTCATTAAGAGCGGTTTGGAGCAAGTTAGCTGCTAACACAAATATCAATGGTGACAGTGGATCACCCTGACGCACTCCACATTTACAGAGGAATTGTCGACCTGGAACCCCGTTGAGAAGAACCAAGGATTTTCCTGATGAGAAAATGTTTTCCATCCAGGTTAACCATTGAGGTGGGAAGCCCATTTTTTCATAATCAGCATCATCGTAGGGTGTTGGATCGTGTCAAAAGCCTTCGCGAAGTCTAGCTTTAATAGTAGGATTTCACGCTTGGATGCTTGGCACTGATGGATATATTCAAACGCCCAGGCGAGGCAGTCATGAATGGAGCATCCGCGGAGGAATCCATATTGGTTGCGATGAACGATCTGCAGAATAATTCTCTGAAGGCGATTGGCCAGGATCTTGGTTATAAGTTTAAGATAGCAATTAAGGAGCATAATCGGGCGGAAGTCGTTGACCATCACAGGAGCATTGATCTTCGGTATCAGGGTGATGTACCCATAGTTGAGGCTTTCTAGATTCAAATTTCCCCCATGGAATTCATCACATAGATGATAATTGGCCAGCAGGCTTTTATGAATGCACCATTAAACCCATCTGGTCCTGGAGACCTATCTGGTGGCATTTCTTTGGCCATAGCGTCAATTTCTACATGCATAAATGGGGTGATCAGGCTGTGGAAATCAACACCTTCTTAGAGCATTTTTGAGAGGTTGAATTTCATTGGTTGTGGGTTGTATGATCCCAGTCTGTCTTTGTATGCATCAAATAGAATGGCCTCTTTAGCTGTGTGATCCTCAACTTCAACTCCATTGCTGTCTTGCAAGGTTTTGATAAAAATTCTTCCTGTATTGTTCTGTGGCCACGGCCTGGAAAAATTTAGAATTCTCATCACCAAAATGAATACAACGAATGGTGCATCATTTTTTCCAATGCTCCTTTTGATACTGCAGAAGATGAAGTAAGTGTTTTTTGAGAATGTCCCTGAAATTGCCTTCTGGTAATGTTAGGGTTCGCCGATCTGCAATATTGTCTAATTCAACCAGTGCTTTGTTGGTGTTCTGAATCGCAATTTTCAGTCTGGATATATGATGGCTCCAATGTTTGAGGGCATGACAGACTACTTTGAGTTTCTGACATAGACGGGAGGCCGCGTTTGCATTTTTGTTATATTTGATCGGCTTATTCCAGGCTAGGGACACCACATCCATAAACCCTGGATATGCAATCCAGTAGGTTTCAAACCTAAAGATCTTACTGCGCGGGATGGTGGTTTGAATGGCCACTGAGCAGGGAATATGGTCAGATACTGGCTTGCCAAGGGGGGTTACTGTGGTGTTTGGAAATGTGGTCGTCCAGTTTAACATGGTGAAAAACCAATCGAGTTGTTCCAACAGTCGGTTCTGTTGCAGGTTAGACCAAGTATATCTTCTGCCTTTTATAGGTAGCTCAGTGAGATTTTGTGCACGGTTAAAGTCATTGAAAGTAAACATATCGTTGATGTCACCTCCTGGTTTATTATGATTGTCCGGTGGTCGTATATAATTAAAATCACCCAGAATGAGACAGTCTTCTGTCGAGGGAAAGTGTAGGTCAAAAAGCCATTGTGTATACGTGGTCCGTTGCTCCCCTTGACAAGGACCATAGACAATCACTAGTTTCCAACAATGGCCTAATCGTGTGGACGTAAATTTTATCCCAGAGCAAACTGTTCAGATAAGAAAACTTGTCCCGCAAAAAGGTGACTGTTCCATATTGTAATAATACCACCAGAAGCGCCATTGCATCTACTACTATTACTCCACACATCGACCGCTATCCAGCATTCTGATACGTCTCCAATGTATCTACTTTTCCTAACGCTTGTCCTCTTGTTTTGGACTCTAATTTGCAAGATTTGAATGTAACTAACCCCATACTCACGCTATTTTCAACAGAACTACCATGGTGTTATTTTTGTGCAGAAATAAAAGTTCTCGGAATGGACCGAAACTTCGCGAGGATTTTTATATCAAATAAGAGAATTTCTAGAGCCAGGAGGTACCTGAGTGGGGCACCTGGGTGGGCACAACCCACCAGGGTGCGCCTGCCCCCCAGGCGCACCCAGGTGGGTGCTGCCCACCTGGTGGCCCTGCTGACCCTCAAACCGACGTTATAGAATCCCATTATTCCAGCAAAAAAAAATCTAGGAGAAAGAATTATCGTGTTTCACGAGATGGAGCTGCCGTCGTCTCCTGTTCTTCATCGGAGGCCAGATCTGGAGTTTGTTTGCGGCTCCGGAGAGGGGGATCTTCGATCTTCATCATCACCAACACATCTCCATCGCCAATTCCATGATGCTCCCCACCGGGAGTGAGTAATTCCTTCGTAGGCTCGCTGGTCGGTGAGGAGTTGGATGAGATTCATCATGTAATAGAGTTAGTTTTGTTAGGGCCTGATCCCTAGTATCCACTATGTTCTGAGATTGATGTTGCTATGACTTTCCCATGCTTAATGCTTGTCACTTTGTGCTCGGGTGCCATGATTTCAAATCTGAACCGCTTATGTTATAATCTAGATCCGATCTTGCAAGTTATAGTCACCTACTACGTGTTATGATCCGGCAACCCCGGAGTGACAATAGTCCGGACCACTCCCGGTGATGACCGTAGTTTGAGGAGTTCATGTATTCACTGTGTGTTAATGCTTTGTCCTGGTTCTCTATTAAAAGGAGGCCTTAATATACCTTAGTTTCCAACAGGACCCGACTGCCACGGGAGGGTAGGACAAAAGATGTCATGCAAGTTCTTTCCATAAGCATGTATGACTATTTACGGAATACATGCCTACATTATATTTATGAACTGGAGCTAGCACCGTATCGCCCTAGGTTATAACTGTCTCATGATGAATATCATCCAACGAGTCACCGATCCAATGCCTACGAATTTATCTTATATTGTTCTTGCTAAGTTACTATTGTTGCTACTGCTATTGTTACTGCTACAATATCACTGCTATCATTGTTACTATTACCGTCACTACTGCAGCTATCATCAAAACTATCATACTACTGTGCTACTAATCACTTTGCTGCAGATAATTAATCTCCAGGTGTGGTTGAATTAACAACTCAGCTGCTAATACCTTCAAATATTCTTTGGCTCCCCTTGTGTCGAATCTATAAATTTGGGTTGAATACTCTACCCTCGAAAACTGTTGCGATCACCTATACCTGTGGGTTATCAAGACCTTTTTCTAGCACCATTGCCGGGGAGCATAGCTATATTTGTTTAGTCACTTGGGATTATTATCATATTATCACTATGAAGAATCTCAAGGATGCTAAGACTAAGATTTTTCCCTCAAAGACAAGGGGATGTAAGGAACTGCCATCACTTTTGCTTTAGATTCACCTTCTGTTATAAGTAAACTTGCAATACCACAACATGCTATTAATTCTGATATGTCGCAAGTGATCGATGATGCTACTTCTGCTATGAATGCTACTCATGATGATGCTAGTACCTTGCTTGATGATGATGTGCCACTAGGTGAATTTCTTGATGAACAAATTGCTAGAGTAAGACAACATGATATTGTTGAATCTGATAATGAACTTGAAACTGAAAATACTGAAACACCTACTAGAACTAGTCCTCCTAGATATGAATTGCCAAAGGTACCAGAAGGTTATACTATGAGTGAGGCGGCAACTAGAGATATTCTTGCTTGTAAGGATAGAGATGATCTAGAGAAATTATTATGCAAGTATAAAGAAAGATCTCTGAATGCTAAAATGAAATGTGATCCTGAGTTTGCTACTTCACCTAGTTATTGATGATAAGGATTATGAGTTCTCTGTCGACCCAAAGTTAATCACTTTGGTTGAATCTGATGCTTTCCATGGTTATGAAACTAAAACTATTGTGGCACATCTTACTAAGTTGAATGATATAGCTACCCTTTTTGCTCATGATGAGAAGATTCGCTATTACTATATTCTCAAGTTATTTCCATTCTCACTGAAGGGTGATGCTAAAGCTTGGTACAATACTCTTGCTCCTGGTTGTGTGCGTAGTCCCCAGTATATGATTTATTACTTCTCTGAAAAATATTTCCCTCCTCATAGGAAACAAGCTGCCTTGCAAGAAATATTTAACTTTGTGCAAATTGAAGAAGAGAGTCTCCCACAAGCTTGAGGGAGGCTTCTCCAATTGCTTAATGCTTTGCCTAGTCATCCTCTTAAGAAATATGAAATACTTGATATATACTATAATGGACTAACCGATGCCTCTAGGGACTTCCTAGATAGTTGTGCTAGTTGTGTTTTCAGGGAACAAACTATTGGGCAAGATGAAGAATTATTGAATACCATATTGAATTTTGATGATTGGACTCCTCCTGAAACACCTAATTAAAACCACTCCTAAGAAGAGGGGTATCTTATATCTCAGTCCTGAAGATATGCAAGAGGCAAAGAAATCTATGAAGGAAAAAGGTATTGCCGAGGATGTTAAAAATTTACCACCTATCGGAGAAATACATGGGCTTGAAGCACCACCACCACCTAAGGTGGTAGAGGTAAAATCTTTAATGAAATTAAATGATAGTGATGATCCTCGTAATAAACATCCTAGTCAATGCCTCTTGAGTTTGATAATTACATTAGAAAGCGAGATCACTTCAATGCAAATGTTATGAAACAATTGAAATATAACTCTAATATGATTGCTCGCTTAAGTGACTTGTTATTTAGAATCTCAAATGATATTAGAGGTGTAGGAAAACATGCCTCTATGGTTCAATCTCAATTAGAACACGTTGCTAAATCTCAAAGAGAGTTGCTTGACGAAATGAACAATAATATAAGTGACCTTGCTGTTAGAGTAGCAACTAGAGGAGGTAAAATGACTCAGGAACCACTTTATCCTGAGGGACACCCAAAGATAATTGAACAAGATTCACAAAGAAACAACACCACTACACCTAGTCCTTCTAAAAAGAAAAACAAGAAGAAAAATGATAGGACTTTGCCTGCTTCTAGTGAACCTGAAATAGAAAAACCTCCTGATAATGATAATGAAGTTTCTATCTCTGATGCTGAAACTCAATCTGTTAATGAACACTCACCTTATGATAATGAAAAACATAATGATGAGGCTCATGAAGACACTCAAACAAATTTTAAAGAACCAGATAATGATGTTGAGATAGAACCAGCTGTTGATCTTGATAGTCCACAACCTAAGAATAAAAGATATGATAAAAGAGACTTTGTTGCTATGTAACATCCCAAATTTTCAATTTGGAATGTTATACATTAGATCATCATTGCATATCATATTTTATTGCATTTTGGCTTGATCCTAGGAATTTCACGCAACTCAAGGACCCACAGAGAGAGTTGGAGATTTCGTTATTTTTATATTTGAGTTTTCTCAAATTTTGAAAATAGGATCATTTGATTTTAATTATTTTATCTTCGAATATTTCTTATACAAAAATAAAAGAGAGGGAATAAAATGACTTTCCCAAAATAAAGAAATACTGAGGGTTTAATAATAAAATCAAATAAGATTTTATTTCGGAGTTTATCGCTATTTTATTTGAATTTAGGAAAAATGCGTGTTTTTCAAAATTTCATTTAGGCCCCAAATATATGTTCATCTTGTCCGTCTTATTTTTAGAGGACAGGGAAAATTTATTTTGGGATTTTTGGAGTCGGTTTAGTATTTCTTTTCTTTCTTTTTCTGCACATCCGGATTGTTTAAAAAAACGAACCGACTCCGGGCCGTACCCGAGTGGGACTCCGCCCGGGGGGCCTTTATAAGTCGCGCCGCCGCCCCCACCGAAGCCCATTGCCAGCCTAGCCCGCTGCTGCCGCCCGAAACCCTAGCCAACACCGCCGCCGCCGCCGCGCCCCGTGCCGCCTGTTGCCGCCGCCGCCGCCTCTGCCCGCCATCTCCGCTGCCTCTGCCCGTGCTGCCGCCGCCTGCCTCTGCCGCCACCGGAGCCGCCGGACCCCGCCGCCACCTCGACGCCTCGCCGGAGCCGCCGGACCCGAGGTAGCCGCTGCAGGGTTTTTTTTTATAAAAACCGATAGGTTTTTTTAGAACCCTAGATCCGTTTTTTTGATCGGTTCGTCGGTTTTTCTGGTTTATATATTTAACGGATATTCGTCCGTACGTTTGTTTTAAGAAACGGTTTTCGTCGTTTAGCCGCAGACAGCGAACGATCGTCCGTTAGTCTGTTCGTCCGTTTTCTTTTTCTCGGATTTTCCGCGATTATTTTTCGATCGCGATTTCTGATCCGATTTTCGTTCTAGTATAATTTTTGGCTCGTTTATCGGAATCAGGCGATTCAAGTGCCTGGAGTTTCGTCTCGAAACCCTCTTTCTATTTAACCAACTCAAACAAGTTTTTGCTACTGTAAAATTTGACTTAGGTCCAGATTAGTAAACGAAGCTTGTTTCTTTCGCCGTTTGACTTTCGTTGCTTCGTTTGATTTGATTCTTTTTGCAAACCGGAGTTCTTAAGTTGGAATTTCTGGTTAGATCTCTTATTTGAGTTTTACATGTGCATTAGATGAGTGCTTATTGTATGCTTGTTTGTTTGCGATAGAGTACCCGGAGTGTGCCGCTTGCTACTTCGAATCTCTAGGTTTCACGGATCATCAGCAAGCCAAGTAACACTCTGATCATACCTCTTTACTACCCAGTTTTATTGCATTAGATCAATCCTCAAACAATTGCATGATTAGGATCTGACTAATATGTGGGTTATGGGTAGTAGATGAGGTAGAACCTATTACCTGTTTATTATCAAACCTTTGGGAGTTACTTCTATGTTTGCTTATATTGCTATGCTATGCTTAGACGTGGATTGGGTGACTGTATCCATGGCAGATGCGAGATTGTTAATTAATGGTTTACTTAAGATGGAAACTTTAATTCACATCTGGGTGGACTGAGGCACCTGGGGAACCCAGTGATTGCTTGTATTTTTTTGGAAATCCCGGGGTACCGTGTGATTCTCCTATGGACCGCCACCCAGGCTCAAAGGGATCATGAGATTATTCATGCTAGAAACTTCCGTGTGCAGCCGCAAGCTACTATGGGCTCTAGCATAATTGACTAAGTCGTGTAAACTCTTACAGTGGTAGACTAGCAGATGTAGGGGAAAGTAAGTGTAACTGTCTACCCATCATAAGGTGCAAACGCTTCTGAAAGACTATGTCTCGGTCATCCATTTCTCAAACATCATGTAGTGCGAGAATCCTAACGGAGGAGATCGAGTCTTGTGGGGGAAAGTGCGCAAGCCTCTGCAGAGTGTACAAACTAATCATGGTTAGCCGTGCCCCCGGTTAAGGACGTTTTGAGTATCTAGTACCTGAATTATCATGTGAATCTCATCATGTTCTTTAATTTAATTTGTGGGTTTTAATGATGATGCTTAATTGGGATTGAGTTGGGTGAACCTTCTCAATGTTTAACAACCACCATGATAGTTAAATAAAATTTATTCCTTTGTTGCAGGGAAAAATTGGCTTTATGCAAAAACTGTAACTGTAGAGCTTTACACCAGCCATATATGCATGTAGTATAGCATTATTCTGTTCATTACACTCTATATGTCACATTGCCAGCATATTCCATGTGCTAACCCATTTTCGAGCTGCAACTTCATGTTGCAGACTTTTCAGACGACTAGATAGGTGCCTTAGGTCGTGGTCTTATACTCAGTGATGCCGTTGGAGTTGATGGACTCGCTTATCTTCCAAGCCTTCCGCTGTTATCGTTATTAGATGGCCTTAAGCCATATTATTCATAACAAGTTCTCTTTTGAGACATTCGATGTAATAAGTGTGTGATTGGTACTCTGTTATAAATCCTTCAAGTACTGTGCGTGTCAGCATTACCGATCCAGGGATGACACTGTTGCACAGAGATCGGACTGTTTGAGGTCTAGTCACTACATGCTAGAAAGCATGGAAAGGAAAGAGAACCATGGGTTCAAAAGCCTATGGCCTTTCCACCTAAGTCAACTAAAAAGAAAGATGATGAAGAATTTGAACGCTTTGCTGAAATGATTAGGCCAGTCTTTTGCGTACTCGCTTGACTGATATCTTAAAAGTGCCTCCTTATGCAAAATATATGAAAGACATCATCACTAATAAAAGAAAAATACTTGAAGCTGAAATCTCCACTATGCTTGCTAATTATACTTTTAAAGATGGAGTACCTAAAAAACTTGGAGATCCGGGAATACCAACTATACCTTGCTCCATTAAAAGAAATTATGTGAAAACTGTCTTGTGTGATCTGGGAGCTGGTGTCAGTGTTATGCCTTTATCTTTATATAAAAGACTTGATTTGAATAAACTCACACCTACTCAAATATCTTTGCGAATGGCTGACAAATCAACTGCCTATACCTATTGGTATTTGTGAAGATGTGCCCGTTGTTGTTGCTAATGTTACTATTTTGACTGACTTTGTTATACTTGAGATGCCCAAGGATGAAAACATGTCGATTATCCTTGGTAGACCCTTCTTGAATACTGCAGGGGCTGTTATTGATTGCAATAAAAGCAAGGTCACTTTTCGTATCAATGGTAATGAGCATACGGTGCACTTTTCGAAGAAACAATTCCAAGTGAATGATATTAATGTTATTGAAAAATCTCCGACAATCACTATTGGAAGTTTTCAACTACCTCTACCTACTGTCAAAAATAAATAAGAAATGCTTATTGTTGGGGACATTCAAATCCCCATTGAGGTAACTTAGTGATTTACAGAAAGTTCTTCAGTTTCATGCTAATCGAAAGTGGTTGTTAATAAGACTTGATCAACCTTATTAATGGATCATTTTTGAGAGGTATGAAGTTGATGAATTTAATAAGCACTACCTTCCATCCCTACCTTTCGTTTTATGTTTTTCTTAGTTAAATAAAATAAAATGTCATGCTTTGCCTATTTTATGAATTTTCTGTGCAATAAAAAATGACCCCAAAAATAAAAGTTCTCAAAATGCTCTAAAAATCTGATACGATTTTTTTTAATATTTCTGAATTTCTGGTGCAAATAATATTAGAGAGAGGTGCACCAGGTGGGCACAACCCACCTAGGCGCGCTAGGACTCCCAGGCGCTCCCTGGTGGGTGCTGCCCACCTAGTGGGCCCCCACACTTCTCTCCCACCTCACTCCATTCACCCAGAAAAAATCACTATCTCTCTCTCTCTCTCATGCTCTTGCTCCCGAAACCGTGGATTTCGATCTCTTTGCTCGAAGCTCCATTTCTGAAACTGTTTTGGGGATTTGTTGCTTGGTATGTGACTCCTCCATGTGTCCATTTAGTTTTTGTTTTAGTGGTTTATATTTAGAATAATTAGCTACTCTTGGTGCTGATGTAGATGAGCTTGCATGTTGAATTCTTAGAGTTCTAAGTATTTTGAATGCTTGCTATAGCCTCTATACATCCCTATGAGTAGTTGCTATAAATTTTGTGAAGATTTGTTGAGAAAAAAAATTGTGGACTAAAAATTTCGGAATTTTGTTCATAGGAAAAAGATGAGTTTCTTTAGGAAGTTTGCTTCCAAGAAGAAATCCAAGGGGGTTATTGGGTAGTCATCTGACAATGATATCCATACCCCGAGGTTGGCGGAGCTACGGCTGTGCGAGTGGCCGCACAATGAGTTCATGGAAGAGGCCGGAATTCTCCAAGAGTTCAACCAATATGCTGCTAATGCCGGCCTCACCAACTTCATCGCAGCTGAATGCGAACAGTATCATCTCCTCACAAACTACTTTGTGCAAAACTTTCATTTTCATCCTAGGAATAATCCCCCTGAGGTGTCGTTTAACTTATATGCCGAACATCGCCAGATCCCACTTACTGAATTTTGTGACATATGCATGCTTCCTTCTGATGGAGGTTTGGTAGAGCCTAGGCCCTTAGACTTTGAAGTTTTCACTGTACTCTAATAGTGGGGGATGAGAGAGGAGTATCGGGCACCACTGCCACTAGCTTGCAGTTTCCTGTCGTGCATTATTTTCCTTTATTTATTGGGCTTCCTAGAGAGAGAGAAGGTGGGTTCACTTAGCGCCCTAGACTTTGTTGTTTTGTGTCACGCACTTTATGGCGACAACACTTTTAGCTTGGGAGCTATTGTGGCACGTCGCCTTCACCTTAATAGATTCAAGGGTAAAATAGATGGGGGCATTTACGCTACCCGCTTGGCGACTCACTTCAATGTGCAGATACGCGAGCATGATCACCAAAGGTTTATCTAGACAGAGCAGCTATGAAGGATCATCAGTTTCTTGCTGTTGATTACCCTGATATTGACTTTCCTTATATTTTAGTTTTTAGTGAGACTACTCGTGTTATTATCCCCTTGCCTGCACCTGCTTTGTTTGATAATGTTGCCAGGAATAGATACAGGATTTTGCCTGAGGACATTGTAGCTTACCGAAACAACCTGGCGGCAGAACAGGCGGAGCCTCAGCAGTGGGACCCTATGGTGCCTGCTCCCCAGCACTTCAACATTGGACCTCACGGCTTCTACGACTAATGATTACCAAGTTAGACCAAAAGCCTAAGCCTGGGGGAGTACGTATTCCCACCGACATTACATTCATGTTCACACATTTCATTCCAGTTATCGGTGTCCATACTTTTTCATTGTATCATCCACGTTTAATTTATTGTCTTGCTTTCTTCTTGTGTGTTTGAAAAAACTTTGAGAAAATCCAAAAACATGTTTCTTGCTTCTTTTTTATTTTTCTTCCTAGTTTAAATTGTTGTAGTACTAAAAAGAAAACCCAAAAAGATTTCCTTGTTCTTATTTTACTTGTTGGGAGCTTTCCGTGTAAATAGTTTTTCTTGTTTTTGATTTTCCCTTTTTTCGTTTGCTTTCTTTCGAAAAATCAAAAACTCCAAAAATATTTCAGCGAGTCATACCGAGGAGAAGACCATGATGAAAATGTTGAGTGGCTCCCATTTGCATTGTTGATCTAACAAAGAGCCCACATTACCTTGTCTTCTCCTCTTGAATAAAATGTTTGCAGATTCCAGCTTAGTCCACAGCATTCTTGCACTATTACTATTTCAAGTCGTTCGGTCGTGCAAGTGAAAGGCAATAATGACGATATTAGATGAACTGGCCGTGGCAGAGAGAAACGGTTATGAACTCGACTTGTTGTGTTTTTGTAAATATGTTTAACCTAGTATCCATGCTTCAGCCTATTATGATCAAACATGTTTGCAATGACAATTAGAGATTATAGTTTCTCATGCCATGCATAAGTAGCTAGGAGTGAATAATGACTTTTCTTGGACATCAACATTGCGTTAAAATGATTGTGATGTAGTATGATGATATGGTATCCTCCTTTGAATGTTAGAGTGGCTTGACTTTGCACATGTTCATGCATGTAGTTGAATCAAAACCAACATAGCCTATATGATATTTATGTTCATGGTGTTCATATCCTACTCATGCTAGTATCCAATGTTACATATGCATAATGCATGTTCATGACCGTTCTGGCTCTCTAGCTGGCCGCTTCTCAACCTATTTGCTAGCCTTCGCCTGTACTAAGTGGGAACTCTGCTTGTACATCAAAAACCTGAAACCCAAGTTATTCAAAATGAGTCCACCATACCTACCTATATGCAGTATTACCCTACCGTCCTAAGTAAATTTGCATGTTCCATCTCTAGAAACTTCAAATAAATATCCTTTTTGTGCGCCTGGATCGTTCATGGAACGACAGGAGGTAGTCGGTATCTTCCATGCTAAGCAGGTTATTCTCAGGTCGAGTGTTTATTCACTTGCCATCGCACGAGAAAAGGGCGGTAATAGGATGCCCAGTCCCAAACTGCAAAAACAAAAGAGCTTACAAAAATAATCAAACAAAAACTCCCAATGGATTCATAACCTTTACCTTTCCGCTTGGGAACCGCCACTAGCGTGTTTAGCATGGAAGATATTGATAACAGATGGTCGTGAAGTAAATGAGAAGGGTGCATGTCTCAAAATATCATTTACCTCTGTTTTAAAAACTTGAGCTCTGGCACCTCTGCAAATCACCGCTTCCCTCTGCGAAGGGACTATCTATTTACTTTTATGTTGTGTCATCACCTTCTCAAATAAGCGCCAGAACATTAAGCACTGTTGTCATGCTGATGCGTTGTGTATAGCTAATGTTGGGTGCATCATGACTGGATCTTTTCTACCATGAATTACAATGTTTAGTGGTTGCTTGAACTTTGGGGGTGCTCTGCATTTATGGTTTGCAGTCTCAGAAAGGGCTAGCGAGATACCATTATTGTCATATTATATCATGGTTGTTTTGACAACGTGTTACAATTTGAGATATCTTTTCAGCAGAACTACCATGGTGTTATTTTTGTGCAGAAATAAAAGTTCTCGGAATGGAACGAAACTTCGCGAGGATTTTTTATATCAAATAAGAGAATTCCTGGAGTGAAGAGGTACCTGAGGGGGCACCTAGGTGGACACAACCCACCAGGGCGTGCCTGCCCCCCCCCCAGGCACCCCCAGGTGGGTGCTGCCCACCTGGTGGCCCCGCTGACCCTCAAATCGACGCTATAAAATCCCATTATTCCAGAAAAAATCAAGGAGAAAGAATTATCGCGTTTCACGAGACGGAGCCGCTGCCGTCTCCAGTTCTTCATCGGGAGGCCAGATCTAGAGTCCATTTGGGGCTTCAGATGCTCCCCACCGGGAGTGAGTCATTCCTTTGTAGGCTCGTTAGTTGGTGAGAGTTGGATGAGATTCATCATGTAATCGAGTTAGTTTTGTTAGGGCCTGATCCCTAGTATCGACTATGTTCTGAGATTGATGTTGCTATGACTTTGCCATGCTTAATGCTTGTCACTTTGGGCCCAGGTGCCATGATTTCAGATCTAAACCATTTATGTTATCACCATTTTATCTATGTTCTAGATCCGATCTTGCAAGTTATAGTCACCTACTACGTGTTATGATTCGGCAACCCCGGAGTGACAATAGTCGGGACCACTCCCGGTGATGACTGTAGTTTGAGTAGTCAATGTATTCACTGTGTGTTAATGCCTTGTTCCGGTTCTCAACTAAAAGGAGGCCTTAATATCCCTTAGTTTCCAATAGGACCCTGCTGCCACGGGAGGGTAGGACAAAAGATGTCATGCAAGTTCTTTCCATAAGCATGTATGACTATTTACGGAATACATGCCTACATTATATTTATGAACTGGAGCTAGCGCCGTATCGCCCTAGGTTATAACTGTCTCATGATGAATATCATCCAACAAGTCACCGATCCAATGCCTACGAATTTATCTTATATTGTTCTTGCTAAGTTACTACTGTTGCTACTGCTATCGTTACTGCTACAATATCACCACTATCATTGTTACTATTACCGTCACTACTGCAGCTATCATCAAAACTATCATACTACTGTGCTACTAATCACTTTGCTGCAGATAATTAATCTCCAGGTGTGGTTGAATTGACAACTCAGCTGCTCATACCTTCAAATATTCTTTGGCTCCCCTTGTGTCGAATCTATAAATTTGGGTTGAATACTATACCCTCGAAAACTGTTGCGATCCCCTATACTTGTGTGTTATCACATGCATCTAGTGTATTAAGTTCATGGAGAAACGGAGTAATGCAATAAGAACGATGACATGATGTAGACAAGATCTATTTATGTAGAAATATACCTCCATCATTTTATCCTTAGTAGCAACGATACATACGTGTCGGTTCCCTTTCTGTCACTCGGATCAAGCACCGTAAGATCGAACCCACTTCAAAGCACCTCTTCCCATCGCAACATAAATAGATCAAGTTGGCCAAACAAAACCCAAATATCGGAGAAGAAATACGAGGCTACAAGCAATCATGCATATAAGAGATCAAAGAAGCACTACAAAAAAATACACTTCCGTGATGATACGTTTTTGTCACAGTAGGTCACGTTTTCTGTCGTGCATGTACATCCATGACGATTTTATGACAAAATCAAGATAGTCATACCTGTGCTGTCGTAGAAGTGTTCCATGACATTACCAAAATTATCATCATGAAAGTGTCCAGTTCCATGACGATAAATCGCGCATCATAGAAGTGCTTTCGTCAAGGGTGACCGACATGTGGCATCCATCGTAATGGCTCGTTGTTAAGCTATCGGGTCCAGTTTTGGATCCGATAACCCGTTAACAGCCCCGACCAATGGGGATTTTCCATGTGTAAAATCATCAATGGCTGGAGGAAACACGTGTCGGCTCACCGTTGGGACAGATGTCATCCACTCATTGGACTGAAGGCGCCTATGATACATCGACACATGGCACGGCCCAATAGAGGCCCATTCCTATAAAAAGTCCGGCCCGTTTTACTTGGTCAAAAGGTGGCAGGCCGGCCCACGGAAACCTGTTAACGGCATGTTCGCATATAGCCCATTTATAGCCCGCTAACCCAGGGCCCATTACGACCTATACGATTTAGGCCCAGTAGCGTCATGTGGGCCGTCCAATATGATTCCATCCCATTTTAAATTTCATCCCATGCATGGTACATGACGTCTTTCGGCCCATATGAGGCCCTTTGTAACTCTTGGCCCATTAATGGCCCGTGGTGAAACTGGCCTGTAATGAACAGTGTATCACTTTATACCCATTAACGGCCCATTATTCCATTGGGCTGTTTCCAGCCCAAGTTATCTTTCGGCCTTCTCAAGGCCCATTTATTCTTGGGCTCATTTCCAGCATTCGTTTACTTACGGCCTGTTACTGTGATTTTCTGCTTGTGGGCCAAATTCAGCCCTTGGTTATAGTTGGCCCGTTTGTATCCCGTTAATACGTTGGACCGTTTTCATAGTGTCATCAAATACGGCCGATTAACGACGACCCGTTATGGTCGGCCCATGAACGGATGATTCCAACTCTAGCCCGTTTACAGCCATAATGCGATCTGTTATTGGCCCATGTTTGGCCAATCGATCATACGGCCCGTAGAAGGCCCATTGATGATACGGCTTGTAGAAGCCCATTGTGTCTATGGCCCGTAGATGGCCCATTGTTTCTTCGCCCCGTAGAAGGACCATTGTTTCTATGGCCCTTAGAAGGCCCATTGTTTCTACGGCCCGTAGCAGGCCCATGGTAACTACAGTAAATAGGTAGCCCATGGTTATAGTGGCCTAGTTTTAACAAATAGGTTATTGCAGCCACTAGCAAACCGCGGAAAAAGCTGACTACAAGCAAACAAATAAACAAGACAATAAGGAAATAAATAAGCAAGCAACTTACACTAGGCTATCACGGCTATTACACATATTACATCCACTGGGCATCAAAGTTTGCCACCAGTGCAAATATAGGGAACAAAGCAGCATATCATATACACTGGTTGTCAAAGTTGGCGACTAGTGCAAATAAACACCGCAGCAAAACAATTCCAGAACTAAAACCACTTCAGAAGAGCTCAAGAAACAATATCCTGGGTACCCATAAAGCTGGCAAGATGCTTAGCAAGCTTATTAACTTTCTCTTGTTTGGCGCTTAAATCCTCCAGCACTTGTTGTTGCACCAGAAAGTATGCATCTGAATTCTGCAGGGACTTCCTCAGTCCTTCGGCTTCCTATCGCATAACATCTGATTGATGTCTTTCAACTTGAAGTTGAGACTCAAGAAGCCGAACTGATTCATGCAGCGATTTCGAAGAGCTGGTGCCAGCAATAGTAGCCAGTAACTCAAACACTACATCAAGACAGGACTTTGGGGTTGTCTCAGTGTCTTCAATATAGTTTTTATCAGCTTTCTTGGAGACCAACAGGGATGTCTCTCTATCTTGAACCTTATCTGCATTACTTCCCTTACCATTGCATAATGGGGTACTCTTCTCCAATATTTTATCTGCGTTCTAAAAGAGAAACAAACAAACACACAGGTTCACAATGTAGTATATGAAACTCATTTTGGTAAACTAGTTCAGTAGTAAGGTGGACATGATAACAACATGAAACAAACATATATCTATGTACTATGGTCACTATATGGTCTATATCATTCTAGTTTATGTTGCCAAATCAAGATAGATACAGCTCGAATCATATCTATTTAAGCAGCATAGACAGAATATAAGTGTGGGAAACTACACAGCAATAACAACACTTGTAATGTGCATGGCATAAGAACATAACTATTTATTCAATTGAAATAGAAATTGGCATAGAGCAAGTTACAAAAGCAAACACGTTGAAGAAATAGGTTTAAAACATACATGTTGCGCCATTGGAGTTTCAATTGCATCCTTCAAATTTGAAATTAGTTGGTATGAGTAAATGCAGTGATGCAAGAGCAAAGTAGTATGAACCATAGCTACGGAACCTGACCCGAGAACAATTCTTCTTCTGCTTTAAGCGTTGACTTGGGGTTCGGAGTGGTGGTCCTCGTGCTTTGGGCACTGCAGTTAGCTTACTAACTGCTCATGTTTGGGAGCTCTGTGGTGGAGACGGAACTGTGTCAACTGGAACTGGGTTACTATCTGCTGGGGTTGGGGTTAGAAGGGGTGTAGTTGGTTCTCTGTCCAACTATGTAGGGTACAATCTGCGTGAGTCTGGGTTATGTGTGGTGGGGCTGGTTCTTGGGCAAGTACACCCGTGGTTCTATCTGCATCGACAGGTAGCACGATCTTTTCTGAAGACCGTGTTTTTACTCCCACAGATACTGCCATCACCCCCTCCAATTGAAATGGCTAATAAACAAGAAAAGTAATTGAATGTACAGACTGAAGGAAATATGCCCTAGAGGCAATAATAAAGTTATTATTTATTTCCTCATATCATGATAAATGTTTATTATTCATGCTAGAATTGTATTAACAGGAAACATGATACATGTGTGAATACATAGACAAACATAACGTCACCAGTATGCCTCTACTTGACTAGCTCATTAATCAAAGATGGTTATGTTTCCTAACCATAGACATGTGTTGTCATTTGATTAACGGGATCACATCATTAGGAGAATGATGTGATTGACATGACCCATTCCGTTAGCCTAGCACTTGATCGTTTAGTATATTGCTATTGCTTTCTTCATGACTTATACATGTTCCTGTAACTATGAGAATTATGCAACTCCCGTTTACCGGAGGAACACTTTGGGTACTACCAAACGTCACAATGTAACTGGGTGATTATAAAGGAGTACTACAGGTGTCTCCGAAGGTACATGTTGAGTTGGTGTATTTCGAGATTAGGTTTTGTCACTCCGATTGCCGGAGAGGTATCTCTGGGCCCTCTCGGTAATGTACATCACTATAAGCCTTGCAAGCAATGTGATCAATGAGTTGGTTACGAGATGATGCATTACGTAACGAGTAAAGAGACTTGCCGGTAACGAGATTGAACTAGGTATTGGATACCGACGATCGAATCTCGGGCAAGTAACATACCGATGACAAAGGGAACAACGTATGTTGTTATGCGGTTTGACCGATAAAGATCTTCGTAGAATATGTAGGAACCAATATGGGCATCCAGGTTCCGCTATTGGTTATTGACCGAGAATAGTTCTAGGTCATGTCTACATAGTTCTCGAACCCGTAGGTCCGCACGCTTAACGTTACGATGACAGTTTTATTATGAGTTTATAAGTTTTGATGTACCGAAGTTTGTCCGGAGTCCCGGATGTGATCACGGACATGCCGAGGAGTCTCGAAATGGTCAAGACATAAAGATTGATATATTGTACGACTATATTCGGACACCGGAAGTGTTCCAGGTGATTTCGGAGAAAACCGGAGTGCCGGAGGGTTACCGGAACCCCCCCCCCCCCCCCCCCCGGGAGAGTAATGGGCCTTATGGGCCTTAGGGGAAAGGAGATAGGGGCGGCCAGCATGGGCCGCGCGCCCCCTCCCCCCTCTGGTCCGAATTGGACTAGGAGGGAGGCGGCGCCCCCCTTTCCTTTCCCCTCTCCCCCTTCCTTCCTCCTCCTAGTAGGAGTAGGAAAGGATAAGTCCTACTCCTACTAGGAGGAGGATTCCTCCTCCTTGGCGCGCCCTCCAAGGGCCGGCCGGCCTCCCCCCTTGCTCCTTTATATACGGGGGCGGGGGGGGCACCCCATAGACACACAAGTTGATCTACGGATCGTTCCTTAGCCGTGTGCGGTGCCCCCCTCCACCATATTCCACCTCGGTCATATCGTCGCGGAGTTTAGGCGAAGCCCTGCGCCGGTAGAACATCATCATCGTCACCACGCCGTTGTGCTGATGGAACTCATCTCCGGAGCTTTGCTGGATCGGAGCCTGGAGATCGTCATCGAGCTGAACGTGTGCTGAACTCGGAGGTGCCGTACGTTCGGTACTTGGATTGGTCAGATCGTGAAGACGTACGACTACATCAACCGCGTTGTGCTAACGCTTCCGCTTACCGGCTACGAGGGTACATGGACAATACTCTCCCCTCTCGTTGCTATGCCATCACCATGATCTTACGTGTGCGTAGGAAATTTTTTGAAATTACTACGTTTCCCAACAGTGGCATCCGAGCCTAGGTTTTATGCGTTGATGTTATATGCATGAGTAGAACACAAGTGAGTTGTGGGCGATACAAGTCATACTACTTACCAGCATGTCATACTTTGGTTCGGCGGTATTGTGAGATGAAGCGTCCCGGACCGACATTACGCGTACGCTTATGCGAGACTGGTTTCACCGTTATGAGCACTCGTTCTTAAAGGTGGCTGGCGGGTGTCTGTCTCTCTCACTTTAGCTGAATCGAGTGTGGCTACGCCCGGTCCTTGCGAAGGTTAAAACAGCACCAACTTGACGAACTATCGTTGTGGTTTTGATGCGTAGGTAAGAACGGTTCTTGCTAAAGCCCGTAGCAGCCACGTAAAATTTGCAACAACAAAGTAGAGGACGTCTAACTTTTTTTTGCAGGGCATGTTGTGATGTGATATGGTCAAGACGTGATGCTATATTTTATTGTATGAGATGATCATGTTTTGTAACCGAAGTTATCGGCAACTGGCAGGAGCCATATGGTTGTCGCTTTATTGTATGAAATGCAAACGCCGTGTAATTGCTTTACTTTATCACTAAGCGTAGCGATAGTCGTAGAAGCAATAGATGGCGTAACGACAACGATGCTACGATGGAGATCAAGGTGTCGCGCCGGTGACGATGGTGATCACAACGGTGCATCGAAGATGGAGATCACAAGCACAAGATGATGATGACCATATCATATCACTTATATTGATTGCATGTGATGTTTATCCTTTATGCATCTTATCTTGCTTTGATTGACGGTAGCATTTTAAGATGATCTCTCGCTAATAATCAAGAAGTGTTCTCCCTGAGTATGCACCATTGTGAAAGTTCTTCGTGCTGAGACACCACATGATGATCGGGTGTGATAGGCTCGACGTTCAAATACAACGGGTGCAAAACAGTTGCGCACGCGGAATACTCAGGTCATACTTGACGAGCCTAGCATATACAGATATGGCCTCGGAACACGGAGACCGAGAGGTCGAACGTGAATCCTATAGTAGATATGATCAACATAGTGATGTTCACCATTGAAACTACTCCATCTCACGTGATGATCGAACATGGTTTAGTTGATTTGGATCACGTGATCACTTAGATGACTAGAGAGATGTCTGTCTAAGTGGGAGTTCTTAAGTAATATGATTAATTGAACTTAAATTTATCATGAACTTAGTACCTGATAGTATTTTTCTTGTCTATGTTTGTTTGTAGATAGATGGCTCGTGTTGTTGTTCCATTGAATTTTAATGCGTTCCTTGAGAAAGCAAAGTTGAAAGATGATGGTAGCTATCGGTGTCAAAACTGGCGGATCTCGGGTAGGGGGTCCCGAACTGTGCGTCTAGGCGGATGGTAACAGGAGACAAGGGACACGATGTTTTACCCAGGTTCGGGCCCTCTTGATGGAGGTAAAACCCTACGTCCTGCTTGATTAATATTGATGATATGGGTAGTACAAGAGTGGATCTACCACGAGATCAAGGAGGCTAAACCCTAAAGCTAGCCTATGGTATGATTGTTGTAATGTAGGTTATGTCCTACGGACTAAAGCCCTCTGGTTTATATAGACATCTGAGAAGGCTAGGGTTACACAGAGTCGGTTACAATGGTAGGAGATATACATATCCGTATCGCCAAGCTTGCCTTCCATGCCAAGGAAAGTCCCATCCGGACACGGGACGGAGTCTTCAATCTTGTATCTTCGTAGTCTTGGAGTCCGGCGGACGATGATAGTCCGTCTGTCCGGACACCCCCTAGTCCAGGACTCCCTCAGTAGCCCCTGAACCAGGCATCAATGACGATAAGTCCGGCGCGCATAATGTTCGGCATTGCAAGGCGGGTTCCTCCCTTGAATAATCCAGAGAAGATCATGAACACCACGATAGTGTCCGGCTCTGCAAAATAAATTCCACATTCCACCGTAGAGAGAATAAAATGTACACAAGTCCAATCTGCTGACGTATTATGCGGCATGACATCACACCACTACCAAGCCTTTACTTGAATCGTTTTTTATTATACCACCTCAGCACGTTTAGCGAAGCGGTTTCCTTGGCACGTCCTGTCGAAGCAGAGATCGTGTTCCCCTTATTCCGGGATTCTCATCAATACGAGCGTGGGTAACCCAACCGCGCCCGTCGCCACGCCTCCTCTATCGAAGGTGAATCCCGAACGGTCACGGAGACGGCTCTTGGTATTTTCCCCCTTTATAAGAGGACCAAGGCTCGTTTCTTTTCTTCAATCTTCCATCGAATCTTCTCCTTGCTCCAAGTTCCAACACCCAGAGCCCAGATCCGAGCGCTTCGGATCTTCAACAATGTCCGGCTCCGACCTTCTGGGTCGGTGGATGCCCTCCTCTGTCACGGAGGAGGACGTGCTAAAGCTGCGTGAGGCCAAGTACCTGTCCTACGAGATTTCGCACAGGTTGCCCGTCCAAGGGCAGGCCGTACCCACTCCCGAGCCCGGTGAGTTCGTCGTCTTCATATCCCACCTCCGTCGGGGTTTAGGCTTCCCGACGGACCCCTTCATGAGAGGGCTTATGTTCTATTATGGGCTGGATTTTCACGACTTGGCTCCGGAGTCCATCCTCCATATTTCCGCATTCATTATCGTCTGCGAAGCCTTCCTCCGCGTCACCCCCCACTTCGGCCTGTGGCTGAAGACCTTCAATGTGGAGCCGAAGATGATCGGGGGGTGTCAAGCGGAGTGGGGCGGGGCGGCCATAAGCAGGAGGGCTGATGCCCCGTGGCCCGAGGGCTCCTTCCAAGAAGAGCTCGGCTCGTGGCAGCAGGAGTGGTTCTATATCACCGCTCCGAAGGGCAGCAAGCAAAAGCCGCCGCCTTCATTCCTCCCGGGACCTCCACATCGATTGATGTCGTGGGTCAACCAAGGGCTCAATTGGGGGCCGTCCGAGGACGTGCCTTTATTGCAGGGCCGGATTCGAGACCTCCAAGCGAGGGAGATCGATCTGGTTGTGGTGATGCAGGTCATGCTAATTAGGCATCTTCTGCCCTGCAAGCTCCGTCCTCTCCGGTTATGGGAGTTCAATCCGGAGGGACCACGAATTCTCCAGCACTTCATGGGTATAACGCCCGTGGAGATGTACAAGTTGTTCTTCGGACCGCAGGCGGCGTGTCCGGAATTGACCGAGGACGCAAGCCTAAGCTGCAATCGCCCGGATACACAGGTAAGTGGCTCAGAGTCCGGACGTTCGGTTTGTTTGCTTTTCTGAAATTCGCCTTCTAACCCATTATTCTTCATCAGGAGTGGGTAGCGCGATCGAAGCTGATAAGGTGTCCGGCCCCCCTCCCAGAGACCGCACCGGAGCCCGTGCTGGTCAGAATGTTGGAGGTCGCGCCCGTAGAAGGGGGCGATGGGGAAAATAGAAGAGCTATCACTTCGCCCAAGGGGGCGCCTGAAGAGGGGGGATCGAAAATCCCTCCTTCCAGGGGGAGAAGAGGACCGCCTCCGAAGACCCGGAGGCCAAAGCCCCTAAGCGGGGGAAGAAATCTTTACCGGAGGGTCCTGCGTCCGGGGAGAGCCTGGACGTACAATCGTCTCTAAAGGGTCAGCCCTCCAGCGAGCCGTGAGTAGGAAAAGGGGGGTTAATTAATAAGAAAATACCCTTATTTGTACTTCTGTGGATAACCGAATTTTTTACCTTACAGTTCGGATCTGCGGCCTTC
Source organism: Triticum aestivum (assembly GCF_018294505.1). Classification (NCBI taxonomy): domain Eukaryota; kingdom Viridiplantae; phylum Streptophyta; class Magnoliopsida; order Poales; family Poaceae; genus Triticum; species Triticum aestivum. The sequence goes on from NC_057795.1 coordinate 317,115,591, forward strand.
TCAGATGAGTTCGTCTTCGGGGGATCTTCATCTGGAGATGATGGAGAGCGAAACGCCTCCGTCTGTTGCGCCGTTGCACAGGGCAGACGAGCCTGAAGTATCGTCACGGAGGGTATCCCAGAGCCCGGTGGAGCCGGAGAGTTCGGCGCCGACTAGTGTCCGGCCGGGGGAACTGAAGAGTCTGCTTGAGAGGGCATCTATCTCAGAAGATCACCGTGCTTTGATGAGTATGGTGATTGGAAGGATTTCGTCCGCCGAAAGCGGATTGCATAATGTCGTCAGGAGTTTGCTGGCGGGATTTGAGGTACGCAAGAACGACGCACCTTTTTGACAGTTTTGCACATAGAAGTGCGCCCTGTATAGATAGTAGCCCCTGAGACTCGGTAGGTTGTCGAAAGCGACAGCGTGCCGAGGATCAAAATCGCAGGTATTGAATGCCGCCCTTCCTATGCAGGTGGCGGATAGTCCGGGGGCTAGCCGGACTAGTGGAGTTGTCGAGTTAATGCGGCAACTTGATGTGGCGGATGCGGACATCGCGCTTGTCAACCGGCGACTTGACGAGTCGCAAGGTAAATGAATTCTCCGCAGTCACTTATTTAAGGGAGCCAAAGCCCGCCTCTGATAATATATATGCTGTGATACAGACGGTGCTGCTACTGTGGAGAGCCTTCGGGCCGAACTTTCTTGAGCTAAGGAGCAAGCCCGAAGGAGTGATGCGGCTGCCTCGAGGGCGGCCGAGGAGTTGAAAGCCGAAAAGGCTGCACACTGCCTAAGCAGGGAAAAGATGGCTGAATTGGCCGTAAGATTGAAGGATGCTACCGACCGCAATGAGACTCTTGAAAAGGAGCGCCTGTTGGAGCGAAAAGACCTGGGGAAGGCCACCGCCGAGGCCAAGGATGCCCGTTCTGCGATGCGGGCCATGAAGGAGGAGCTACGCCAGGCCGGAGATATTGTGGCTGGCAGGCCTTTTCTGCTGCGTCGCCGGTTTACGGATCCAAAGTATGCCCAACTTGGCCAGCTGTGGGGTCCGGAGGATCCATATATGGACTTAGCGGCAAGTGCGGCTGATGCCGTTGTGCACTTCCGGAGCCAGAAGGATCACAAGACGGAAGAGCTATTTTGGTCTCAATTCCATAGTCCGGATCGTTCACTTCCGTTGACCGATCGGTTGGCCGAATGGGCTGAGCTAAACAGATTGTCCGGACTTGCCATGACTGATATCGTGGCTCATGTCTGGCCAGAGAGGCCCAAGGCGACGAGCTATTTCGGCTTATTGCAGCAATTTCTTGGAGCGGTGCCGCATATCAAGGAGATGAAGCGGTCGGCCTGCATAGAAGGTGTGCGGATGGCCCTTGCCCATGTGAAGACACATTGGACAGAGATGGATGCCACCGCTATTGCAGCACAGGGTACAAACGAAAGCCGGTTACCCGCCGAGCACTATTTTGGGGAAGTTATGCGTGGCGCTCGTGTAATAGAGTCGCAGTGCTCGAAAAATGTCACGTTCAAATGAACATTTTATCTTGTAAAACAATTATGTTGTAACCGCTTTTTATACTTGTGTGTTCCAAGTATTAAAATATCTCCTATGCGTCCGTTTATGTATACGTTTGTATAACCTGAAAGATTGCAGTCTTCGGCTTCAGCCCCCACGCACAAGGTGCGGGGGTGTTCGCAAAAACTAGCGCGTTTTCACACTTAGTCCGACGTCTCGGTCCTGTTAAGGAGGTGGTAGCGTAGCAAATGAGGCAATCCGGACTATGATGCTTTATCACTTTCACTTAGCCTGTGGAGTTCGAGGGTGGGGCTACGATATAGCCCCTTGGGGCACCGCGCTTCTCCGAATTTGGGGCGCATGTGTGCCTGACCGGGAAACGGTCCTTCGTCAAAGCGGGGAATTCTAAACATTCCGGTAGTCGATCGAGTGGTTGACCAGTCTCTCGCTGTATCATGACAGTCAGTTTTCGGCTTTCTCTACTGAGGTGCTCGCCCAGCCGAACTGGGGCACAATCGCAGTAGTTCTCCTGGTGCCGCGTTAGCCGATGATACGGAACGTAAGGCCGCAAAACACAGGAGCCAAGCAAACCCAACATTTGACCAAAGACATGATTCAGAGCTGATGCATATAAGGCCTAACTCGAGACGCCGAACACTCCGTAAGGTGTTCGGTCTTTGTAATAATGGGCAGAATATTGCCCTAAGCCCCTAGTGTCCAGGTACGGGCATGGTCCTCTGACGCGGCCGATGCCAAAACGTCAGGCTCCGCTTTGGTTACAATGAGAAACCAAGGGATTACGACAACAAGAGACAGTAAAAAAGGTTTACGCAGGGTCTTAATCTGAAAAGAATCCTCGCGACGGGTCCCTACTGCACGTCTGCGCATGTGTCTCCGTTGTGCCGTTATCCTGGACGGGTGTGCACGTTGTTCATCTGTAAAAAGAGATGAACTTAGTTTGAAAGAAACTCGTGCGAAAAATATATATACGAAGGAAGAAATATAAATAAGTAAAGCGGAGTCTGAGTGAGCTCGCTGTTGCTTGTGCGCGCAGCCCCTTGTGAAGGGATGTGCGGCTAGGGAGCCCCTGGCTTATTTATACCGGACTCGTCTGACCGTGTCCGGGGTCTTTAAATGACCCTCGCACTGAAATGATGCCACGTGGACCGGGCATCTTAAGCGTAAGAGACGCGTAATGTGGTATGGCGTTGAAGCGGACAAAAGCCTCTCGTCCCAAGAGTGCTTGATAGCTACTTTTAAATGGGACGATATGAAAGATTAGTTTTTCGCGTCGAAAGTTGTTCGGTGATCCGAACATGACTTCTAGTAATAGGGAGCCTGTGCACTTGGCGTAAGGGCCTGGCGTCACTCCTTTAAAGGAAGTGCGGCTGTGTCGAGTTTTAGTAAGGTCTATCCCCAACTTGCGGATTGTGTTTGGATACAGCAGGTTTAAGTCACTGCCTCCGTCCATCAGGACTTGTGTAAATTGTAGTCCGTCGATTATAGGATCCAATATCAGGGCAGTCCATCCTGCATTTCGAACACTTCTGGAATAATCCAGGTGGTCGAAAGTGATTGGTTTTGATGTCCAATCTCTACGTTCCGCTGGGTTGGACCGTGCGAGACCCATTTTATCGGGTGTCGCACTGTTTTTCCGTATTATCACATGAAGTGAATTTACTGCTTTGACCTCTTGTGGGAAATTCTTTTGTTTTCCGGTGCTCTGCTGGTGGGGTTTATCATCATCTTCGCTTGATGCGTCGAGCCCCTTGTGTTCGGCGTTTAATCGGTCGGACTGTTTGAAAACCCAACAATCTCAGTGGGTGTGGTTTGCAGGCCTTCCGGGGGTACTGTGGATTTGACATATCCGACCCAAAATCTTGTTTAAGTTGGATAGCTCATCATTGTTATCCTTAAGAGGCAGTGTTTTGTTGTTTGGCCACGAGCTTTTGAATCCGGCGTTGACTACCGTGCTCTTTGGGCTTTTCTCTTTATTCCGGCGCTGCTCTTTTCTGCGCCGTGATTTTCCGTTTCCATCTCTGATCTCGGATGTACTTGGGTCGCTGGTGCTGTATCTTGCTAGCCAGCTATCTTCTCCCGCACAAAAGCGGGTCATGAGGCTTGTTAGTGCGGACATTGTCCTCGGCTTCTCTTGGCCGAGGTATCCGGCGAGCCATTCGTCTCGGACGTTGTGTTTAAAAGCTGCTAAGGCTTCGGCGTCCGGACATTCGACTATTTGGTTCTTTTTGGTGAGGAACCTTTTCCAGAATTTGCGCACTGACTCTCCGGGCTGTTGAGTTATATGACTTAGATCATCTGCATCCGGAGGGCGGACATAAGTTCCTTGAAAATTTGCTCTAAACGCGTCCTCGAGCTCTTCCCAACTTCCAACAGTGTTTTCTGGGAGGCTTTTGAGCCAATGACGGACTGGCCCTTTGAGCTTGAGGGGTAGGTATTTTATGGCGTGGAGATCGTCTCCTCTAGCCATGTGTATGTGTAGTATATAATCTTCTATCCAGACTCCAGGGTATGTTGTTCCGTCGTAAGCCTCTATGTTTATGGGTTTAAACCCTGCTGGGAATTCATGATCCAGCACCTCATTGGTGAAACATTGTGGGTGTGCGGCGCCCCTGTATTTGGGTGTGCCGTTGTCTTCGAACACTTGACGTGTTGTGCTGCTTCCTGGGGCCCTCTTTTTTGGCCCGTAAATGGACCTGGCTGGGCCATCTGTTTTCCCAGGGTCATGAATCAGCTTATGTGCGGCGCCGCTTGTAGATTTGGGCCTATCATCTGGTCGTCTATCCGGCCAGGCGGCCTCTTTGTTTTTTGACTGTGGGGGCTCTATGGCTTCCTCGTCAAATTCTGGCAGCAGCTTGTGCTTCGGATAGCTCTTTGATTGATGGCCATTGCCGTATTTGTCTGCGGTTTTGAGCACTTTGCTCCACCTCGCTCTGAGTATGTCTTCCGCTGTTTTGAGCTTCCATTTTTCCTTCTTCAGGCTTCTTGCGGTGGTGACGAGTCTTCCGTGAAGGTTTTTGTGTTCCGGTAGTATGTCCGGTGTGAGGTCGGTCGGACTGTTGGTTTCGCCGGGATTGGATTGATTATCCGATTCGTCCTGTTCGGGCGGTTGCTTGGTTGCACGTTCGTAGTCCACTGGTTTGCCCTGCTCTAACGCTGGGTCATTGGGAATTTTGTCTTTATCGAGGCGGGTCTTAGGGCGGCGCTTGCGTCGCCGCTTTGGTTGTTTATCGGTGGGATTATACTTTGCCGCGCCCCGTTGTTCCTCGTCGTCGCTTCCTTTTGGGGTATCCACCGTATATACGTCGTATGACGAGGTGGTCTTCCCTTGCCCTATAGGCGCTGGTTCTTGTTCATCTCCGGCATCTTCGTCCATACCGTCGATGTCTTCGGAGTCATAGTTTAGCATGTCGGTTAAATCATCGACAGTGGCTACAAAGTGGGTGGTGGGTGGGCTCTGAATTTCTTCATTGTCCGTATCCCAACCATCCTGGACATAATCCGGCCAGGGCTCTCCGGATAGCGAGAGATGCTTTAGCGAATTTAGGATGTCGCCAAAGGGCGAGTGTTGGAAGATGTCCGCGACGGTGAATTCCATAACCGTCGCCCAATCAGATTCGATTGGCGGGGGCGCGGGAGGTCCGGAGTCCGGCAAGGAGTCCGGCGCCTCGGAGTCACGAGCTTCGCGAGGGACAAGGTTAGTGTTCGGCTCCATCGCCGTGGAAGTTGGAGCCCCCGAGGCGGTGTCCAACCACCGGTCCTCGATCTGGGCGATTGGCTCCGGACTAAGGACCGGAGCGGATTCTTGCGCGGCCACCAGGGCGCTGTTCGGCGGCAGAGCTAGATCATGCCCATCGTAACAGTGCGGCACGCTTGGCTGTGGCTCGAGCCCGTCGAAGATCAAGTCCCCGCAGATGTCGGCCGTGAAGTTTAGGCTTCTGAATCTGACCTGACGGCCAGGGGCGTAGCTTTCGATCTGCTCCAGATGGCCAAGTGAATTAGCCCACAGTGCGAAGCCGCCGAATATGAAGATCTGTCTAGGGAGAAAAGTCTCACCTTGGACAGAGTTGTTGATTGAAGATGCCATCGATCCTATCGGTGACGACAAAGAGGAACTCTCAATGAAAGCACCAATGTCGGTGTCAAAACCGGCGGATCTCGGGTAGGGGGTCCCGAACTGTGCGTCTAGGCGGATGGTAACAGGAGACAAGGGACACGATGTTTTACCCAGGTTCGGGCCCTCTTGATGGAGGTAAAACCCTACGTCCTGCTTGATTAATATTGATGATATGGGTAGTACAAGAGTGGATCTACCACGAGATCAAGGAGGCTAAACCCTAAAGCTAGCCTATGGTATTATTGTTGTAATGTAGGTTATGTCCTACGGACTAAAGCCCTCTGGTTTATATAGACAACGGAGAAGGCTAGGGCTACACAGAGTCGGTTACAATGGTAGGAGATCTACATATCCGTATCGCCAAGCTTGCCTTCCACGCCAAGGAAAGTCCCATCTGGACACGGGACGGAGTCTTCAATCTTGTATCTTCGTAGTCTTGGAGTCCGGCGGACGATGATAGTCCGGCTGTCCGGACACCCCCTAGTCCAGGACTCCCTCAGTAGCAATTACACGGATTGGGTCCGTAACCTGAGGATTATCCTCATTGCTGCACAGAAAAGTTACGTTCTGGAAGCACCGCTGGGTGCCAGGCCTGCTGCTGATGCAACTGACGATGTTAAGAACGTCTGGCAGAGCAAAGCTGATGACTACTCAATAGTTCAGTGTGCCATGCTTTACGGCTTAGAACCGGGTCTTCAACGACGTTTCGAACGTCATGGAGCATATGAGATGTTCCAGGAGTTGAAGTTAATATTTCAAGCAAATGCCCGGATTGAGAGATATGAAGTCTCCAATAAGTTCTACAGCTGCAAGATGGAGGAGAATAGTTCTGTCAGTGAACACATACTCAAAATGTCTGGGTATAATAATCACTTGATTCAACTGGGAGTTAATCTTCCTAATGATAGTGTCATTGACAGGATTCTTCAATCACTGCCACCAAGCTACAAGAGCTTCGTGATAAACTATAATATGCAAGGGATGAACAAGACTATTCCCAAGCTCTTCGCAATGCTAAAAGCTGCGGTTGTAGAAATCAAGAAGGAGCATCAAGTGTTGATGGTTAACAAGACCACCATTTTCAAGAAAAAGGGCAAAGGGAAGAAGAAGGGGAACTTCAAAAAGAACGGCAAGCAAGTTGCTGCTCAAGAGAAGAAACCCAAGTCTGGACCTAAGCCTGAAACTGAGTGCTTCAACTGCAAGCACACTGGACACTGGAAGCGGAACTGCCCCAAGTATTTGGCGGATAAGAAGGATGGCAAAGTGAACAAAGGTATATGTGATATACATGTTATTGATGTGTACCTTACTAAAGCTCGCAGTAGCACCTGGGTATTTGATACTGGTTCTGTTGCTAATATTTGCAACTCGAAACAGGGACTACGGATTAAGTGAAGATTGGCTAAGGACGAGGTGACGATGCGCGTGGGAAATGGTTCCAAAGTCGATGTGATCGCGGTCGGCACGCTACCTCTACATCTACCATCGGGATTAGTTTTAGACCTAAATAATTGTTATTTGGTGCCAGCGTTGAGCATGAACATTATATCTGGATCTTGTTTGATGCGAGACGGTTATTCATTTAAATCAGAGAATAATGGTTGTTCTATTTATATGAGTAATATCTTTTATGGTCATGCACCCTTGAAGAGTGGTCTATTTTTATTGAATCTCGATAGTAGTGATACACATATTCATAGTGTTGAAACCAAAAGATGCAGAGTTGATAACGATAGTGCAACTTATTTGTGGCACTGCCGTTTAGGTCAAATCGGTGTAAAGCGCATGAAGAAACTCCATACTGATGGGCTTTTGGAATCACTTGATTATGAATCACTTGGTACTTACGAACCGTGCCTTATGGGCAAGATGACTAAAACGCCATTCTCCGGAACTATGGAGCGGGCAACTGATTTGTTGGAAATCATACATACTGATGTTTGTGGTCCAATGAATGTTGAGGCTCGTGGCGGGTATCGTTATTTTCTCACCTTCACATATGATTTGAGTAGATATGGGTATATCTACTTGATGAAACACAAGTCTGAAACATTTGAAAAGTTCAAAGAATTTCAGAGTGAAGTGGAAAATCATCATAACAAGAAAATAAAGTTTCTACGATCTGATCGTGGAGGAGAATATTTGAGTTACGAGTTTGGTCTACACTTAAAACAATGCGGAATAGTTTCGCAACTCACGCCACCCGAAACACCACAACGAAATGGTGTGTCCGAACATCGTAATCGTACTTTACTAGATATGGTGCGATCTATGATGTCTCTTACTGATTTACCGCTATCATTTTGGGGTTGTGCTTTAGAGACGGCCGCATTCACGTTAAATAGGGCACCATCAAAATCCGTTAAGACGACGCCTTATGAACTGTGGTTTGGCAAGAAACCAAAGTTGTCGTTTCTTAAAGTTTGGGGCTGTGATGCTTATGTGAAGAAACTTCAACCAGATAAGCTCGAACCCAAATCGGAGAAATGTGTCTTCATAGGATACCCAAAAGAAACTATTGGGTACACCTTCTATCACAGATCTGAGGGCAAGATTTTCGTTGCTAAAATCGGATCCTTTCTAGAGAAGGAGTTTCTCTCGAAAGAAGTGAGTGGGAAGAAAGTAGAACTTGATGAGATAACTGTATCTACTCCCTTATTGGAAAGTAGTTCATCACAAGAACCGATTCCTGTGACAACTACACCAATTAGTGAGGAAGCAAATGATATTGATCATGAAACTTCAGATCAAGTTTCTACTGAACCTCATAGGTCTACCAGAGTAAGATCCGCACCAGAGTGGTACGGTAATCCTATTCTGGAAGTCATGTTACTTGACCATGATGAACCTACGAACTATGATGAAGCGATGATGAGCCCAGATTCCGCAAAATGGCTAGAGGACATGAAATCTGAGATGGGATCCATGTATGAAAACAAAGTATGGACTTTGGTTGACTTGCCCGATGATCGGCAAGCCATTGAGAATAAAGGGATCTTTAAGAAGAAGACTGACGCTGATGGTAATGTAACTGTCTATAAAGCTCGACTTGTTGCGAAAGGTTTTCGACAAGTTCAAGGGGTTGATTACGATGAGACTTTCTCACCCCTAGCGATGCTTAAGTCTGTCCGAATCATGTTACCTATTGCTGCATTTCATGATTATGAAATTTGGCAAATGGATGTCAAAACTGCATTCTTGAATGGATTTCTGGAAGAAGAGTTGTATATGATGCAGCCAGAAGGTTTTGTTGATCCAAAAGGTGCTAACAAAGTGTGCAAGCTCCAGCGATCCATTTATGGACTGGTGCAAGCATCTCGGAGTTGGAATAAACGTTTTGATAGTGTGATCAAAGCATATGGTTTTATACAGACTTTTGGAGAAGCCTGTATTTACAAGAAAGTGAGTGGGAGCTCTGTAGCATTTCTGATATTATATGTAGATGACATATTATTAATTGGAAATGATATAGAATTTCTGGATAGCATAAAGGGATACTTGAATAAAAGTTTTTTTAATGAAATTCCTCGGTGAAGCTGCTTACATATTGGGCATCAAGATCTATAGAGATAGATCAAGACGCTTAATAGGACTTTCACAAAGCACATACCTTGATAAAATTTTGAAAAAGTTCAAAATGGATCAGGCAAAGAAAGGATTCTTGCCCGTGCTTCAATGTGTGAAGTTGAGTGAAACTCAATGCCCGACCACAGCAGAAGATTGAGAGAAAATGAAAGATGTTCCCTATGCTTCAGCCATAGGCTCTATCATGTATGCAATGCTGTGTACCAGACCTGACGTATGCTTAGCAATAAGCTTGGCAGGAAGGTACCAAAGTAATCCAGGAGTGGATCACTGGACATCGGTCAAGAACATCCTGAAATACCTGAAAAGGACTAAGGATATGTTTCTCGTATATGGAGGTGGCAAAGAGCTAGTCGTAAATGGTTACGTCGATGCAAGCTTTGACACTGATCCGGACGATTCTAAATCGCAAACCGGATACGTGTTTTTATTAAACAGTGGAGCTGTAAGTTGGTGCAGTTCTAAACAAAGTGTCGTGGCGGGATCTACATGTGAAGCGGAGTACATAGCTGCTTCGGAAGCAGGAAATGAAGGAGTCTGGATGAAGGAGTTCATTTCCGATCTAGGTGTCATACCTAGTGCATCGGGACCAATGAAGATCTTCTGTGACAATACTGGCGCAATTGCCTTGGCAAAGGAATCCAGATTTCACAAGAGGACCAAGCACATCAAGAGACGCTTCAATTCCATTCGGGACCAATTCCAAGTGGGAGACATAGAGATTTGCAAGATACATACGGATCTGAATGTTGCAGACCCGTTGACTAAGCCTCTCTCACGAGCAAAACATGATCAGCACCAAGACTCCATGGGTGTTAGAATCATTACAATGTAATCCAGATTATTGACTCTAGTGCAAGTGGGAGACTGAAGGAAATATGCCCTAGAGGCAATAATAAAGTTATTATTTATTTCCTCATATCATGATAAATGTTTATTATTCATGCTAGAATTGTATTAACCGGAAACATGATACATGTGTGAATACATAGACAAACATAACGTCACTAGTATGCCTCTACTTGACTAGCTCATTAATCAAAGATGGTTATGTTTCCTAACCATAGACATGTGTTGTCATTTGATTAACGGGATCACATCTTTAGGAGAATGATGTGATTGACATGACCCATTCCGTTAGCCTAGCACTTGATCGTTTAGTATATTGCTATTGCTTTCTTCATGACTTATACATGTTCCTGTAACTATGAGAATTATGCAACTCCCTTTTACCGGAGGAACACTTTGGGTACTACCAAACGTCACAACGTAACTGGGTGATTATAAAGGAGTACTACAGGTGTCTCCGAAGGTACATGTTGAGTTGGCGTATTTCGGGATTAGGTTTTGTCACTCCGATTGTCGGAGAGGTATCTCTGGGCCCTCTCGGTAATCTACATCGCTATAAGCCTTGCAAGCAATGTGATCAATGAGTTGGTTACGAGATGATGCATTACGTAACGAGTAAAGAGACTTGCCGGTAACGAGATTGAACTAGGTATTGGATACCGACGATCGAATCTCGGGCAAGTAACATACCGATGACAAAGGGAACAACGTATGTTGTTATGCGGTTTGACCGATAAAGATCTTCATAGAATATGTAGGAACCAATATGGGAATCAAGGTTCCGCTATTGGTTATTGACCGAGAATAGTTCTAGGTCATGTCTACATAGTTCTCGAACCCGTAGGGTCCGCACGCTTAACGTTACGATGACAGTTTTATTATGAGTTTATAAGTTTTGATGTACCGAAGTTTGTCCGGAGTCCCGGATGTGATCACGGACATGCCGAGGAGTCTCGAAATGGTCAAGACATAAAGATTGATATATTGTACGACTATATTCGGACACCGGAAGTGTTCCAGGTGATTTCGGAGAAAACCGGAGTGCCGGAGGGTTACCGGAACCCCCCCGGGAGAGTAATGGGCCTTATGGGCCTTAGGGGAAAGGAGATAGGGGCGGCCAGCATGGGCCGCGCGCCCCCTCCCCCCTCTGGTCCGAATTGGACTAGGAGGGAGGCGGCGCCCCCCTTTCCTTTCCCCTCTCCCCCTTCCTTCCTCCTCCTAGTAGGAGTAGGAAAGGATAAGTCCTACTCCTACTAGGAGGAGGATTCCTCCTCCTTGGCGCGCCCTCCAAGGGCCGGCCGGCCTCCCCCCTTGCTCCTTTATATACGGGGGCAGGGGGGCACCCCATAGACACACAAGTTGATCTACGGATCGTTCCTTAGCCGTGTTCGGTGCCCCCCTCCACCATATTCCACCCCGGTCATATCGTCGCGGAGTTTAGGCGAAGCCCTGCGCCGGTAGAACATCATCATCGTCACCACGCCGTCGTGCTGACCGAAGTCATCTTCGGAGCTTTGCTGGATCGGAGCCCGAAGATCGTCATTGAGCTGAACGTGTGCTGAACTCGGAGGTGCCGTACGTTCGGTACTTGGATCGGTCGGATCGTGAAGACGTACGACTACATCAACCGCGTTGTGCTAACGCTTCCGCTTACGGTCTACGAGGGTACGTGGACAATACTCTCCCCTCTCTTTGCTATGCCATCACCATGATCTTGCGTGTGCATAGGAATTTTTTTGAAATTACTATGTTTCCCAACACAGACATCATAAGATAGACATGTGCAATGGATAGTAGGGAAGAAAATAGGGCATGAACAATAATTCATATTTTCACTACACTACAAAAAATACACTTCTGTGATGATACGTGTTTGTCACAGTAGGTCACGTTTTCTGTCATGCATGTACATCCATGACAATTTTGTGACAGGATTAAGATAGTCATACTTGTGCTGTCGTAGAAGTGTTCCATGACATTACCAAATTATCACCACAGAAGTGTCCACTTCCATGATGATAAATCGCGCGTCACAAAAGTGCTTTCGTCATGGGTGACCGACATGTGGCATCCACCGTAATGGAATGCCATTAACCTATCGGGTCCGGTTTTGGATCCAATAACCCGTTAATAGGCCGAACCAATGGGGATTTTCCACGTGTAAAATCATCATTGGCTGGAGGAAACACTTGTCAGCTCCGCGTTGGCACAGGTGTCACTCATCCAATGGGCGAGATGCGCTTATGAAATGTTGACACGTGGACCGGCCCAAAAGTGGCCCATAAAGTTTAAATGGGCCGGCCCAACTAAAGTCCCACAAGATTTTGCGGTCCATAATGGGCCGGCCCAGCTAAAAGCCCACGAGATTTTGCGGACCATAATGGTCTGGCCCAGCTAAAGGCCCGCAAGATTTTGCGGGCCATAATGGGTCGGCCCAGCTAAAGGCCCACGAGATTTTGCGGACCATAATGGGCCGGCCCAACTAAAGGCCCACGAGATTTCGCCGACCATAATGGGTCGGCCCAGCTGAAGGCCCACAAGATTTTGATGACACTAGTAGGTCGGCCCATTAACAGGCTGCCATGTTTTGGGCCAAATGTCGGCCCATATTTGATCCGGTCCATTAACAGCCTGGCACGTTCCGGGCCTAATAAAGGCCCATATGAGATCAGGCCCGTTAAAAGCCTACCATGTTCTGGGCCAAATTACGGCCCAGATCAGGTCCGGCCCTTTTAGAGGCTTTGGGCTAAATTATGGCCCATATCAAATTCGGCCCGTCAACTGGACACTATGCTTTTGGGCCCACTTGATAAAGGCACATTTAGTAATTCGGCCTGATATTAGTTTCGGCCTATTAAAGGCCCGTTTAACATTTCAGCCCTATATTTATTTCGGCCTGTTAAAAGCCCGTCATATAGTTGGGCCTAACTACGGCCCGGTTTGCTACCGGCCTGCTCACGAGCGATAATCTGATTGGGCCAAACAAGGACCGAGACAATTTTGGCCTATTACAAGCCCGTGATTTGATTCGCATAATCATGGGTCGGGGTCTATTTCGGCCTGCTGCCGGCCCGTGAGCTGTTCGGCACGTTTTAGGCCAAACCTACTTTTCAGCCTCCCAAAAACCCATTGAGTTTTGTTGCGAAAATAGGGTCGGTGGTTTACTCGGCCTATTAAAGGCCCGAATCTACTAGTGGGCCAGTTTACATTTAGGCCTGTTAGCGGACCAAAATGACAGGGCCCATGGTGCGGATCATACATAGTGATTTGCATGACGGCCCAATTATGTACCGTAATTTTACGGTTTGGCCGGTTTACTGCAAAGACAGGAGATATATACAGTAAAATAACTGCAGCATCGTGAATAAGAAAAAACCTACACTATAAAATAAAGAAATTACGTCATATTACATCCACTGGGCATCAAAGTTCGCCACTATGATAATAAACCACAAGCAGACAGCAAATTACATACACTGGGCATCAAAGATCGCCACCAGTTGAAATAAACATGCCGACAAAATAATATACAAAACTGACAGCATTTCAATAGAGCTCAAGAAAGGTTAGCCCTGCTCGGGAGCTGCAGCGCAAGTAGCTGAGCAAGCTGATGAGACTGCGCTTGTTTGACACTTATATCCTCCTCACTCTGAAAGATAAACAAGCAGACAGATGACAGGTTTTGCACATATAAGTATCAGTGCTGACAATTCATCAAATTTCTTACTAACGAATAAAGTGACACAGTTTAAAATAGCATTAACACAATAAGGTATTATTCAGGTCAAGACATGGCAGGAAATGACATTGTGAAGGAGTTAGCAGCTTCACGACACCACTGGATTACAGATCAAGAACTCATAAGTATCAATGGTTAGTGTGCTATCAATTTATCCCATTTCAGAATGGCAAATAAAGAGACGGTTTAAATAATAGTAGAATTATATGACAATGTTCATAGTTAAGACAATGCAGAATATGACATTGTGCTGTAGTGGGTAGGTTCACCACACCAATGGATTACGGATTAAGAACAGAAGCATACATGCAGTGCAAAAGAAGATCACTTGCTCTGTATAGTTTAATTTACATGGTATGAAGAAGGAACTTGGTTGTACAACTGAAAACTTAAATTGAGAAGGACAAACTTTTGTTTATGAACTACATAATAAACTTTAAACATGCAATTTAATGCAAACACCAAAAATAAACAGTTGTTGCAGTCATGCCTAACCAAATATACACAACAAAGTTTGAAGGCTTGAGAAGGACAAACTTACATTATTGGTGAAGACAGGCTCTATAAAGCCCTTGTCCATGCTGATGGGGGGGGGGGGCAATTCAAGAAGTTTACCACAAAATCTTCTTCATAAGCATTGCCTTCATTCTACATTTTGTTAAGAGTAAATATAGATGTGACAATATAAGAAAAAATGAAGAATATTTAAGATAAGATGAAGAGTGATGCTACATAACCAAGTAGCTATAACTATAAGTACATCGATACAAGCAAAAGGTATAGCCAAGAGCAATGCAGAGCTAAACTTCTTCAGTACCATCGTTGTTATCCAACCTTATGGTAAGAGTAAATATAGATCTGATGTGTAGAAAATGGAGGGCAAAGGAAAATAAGTTGCAAAGTGATGGTACATGAACAACTACCTATCAATATAAGTACGCTGACAAAGGACAGCAGGTACTTACAAGAACAATGCAGAGCTAAAAAAATTCATTGGCGTTGGATATATTCTACACTAATGTAACCATTCATACAGATCAAATAATTTGGAGCGAACGATTGATAAGCAAGCTATCATGCATATTGCTGTCACATAATGAACCAGGTATGTATGCAAGTACAGTGATACAGGACAACAGGTACTAATAAGAGCAAAGCAGCAGGCAGCATATTTGCGATATCCAGTCGTTCTTTTCAAACCAGAATTCTTCTTTGAGCAGATTTCCTGCAAAAAAGATCCGTAAGGCACATGCAGAAAAATAGAAGTTCAAATTGTCATGTGATTTCATAGACAGTGCCTCATCCTGGGAACGAGACCGGTGCATAGCAATGTCTTCTAAATTTAGCACAGGAGACTTCACCAGAAATTCGTTTATAGACTTGCCATCAAAGTGTGATTTCCTTAGGTAACACTGATATTGCTGCAATGCTTCCTTGAAAAGCACAAGCAAGCTTTGCTCGTCATGACTATCCAGATTGACCCTCGCCTACTTACAACAATGTAATGTAAATCATTGATGTGTTCAATCAGCAGAAAACAGGAAAATAATAACCATGAATAATAGCACTTACACGTAAGTTGGACAGGAAGATGTGAAAATGGTGTTTGTCTTCACTATAATCTTCCCATGATGGGAATATATGCACGTAGTCCCTAACAACATTGAAAGCATTGTCTTTTAAACTGGGAATAACTGGAATGGGGTTCCAATCTGCAGGAATTTGCCGTCTCTATAGTTGGGATAGGTCTTCGGCAGTTGGACTTGCTGTACTATTTGCTGGAGTGGGATTTTTCTGTGGTACGACTAGTGCTATGGCAACTGAAATTGGTATACCTTTTGCTGGAATGCAAGTCATGTGTGGTAGGGCTAGTGGTGGGGCCAGTGAAGTATGGGTACAGTCTGCTGGAGCCGGTCCTGCGTTTTGTGTCACTGGTTGTACAGCCAATATAAGTGGGGTGTTGTCTGATTTCTCCAGCACCACCATGTTTTTCAAGGACTTTGCTGGTGCTCCTTCAGGTTCGGCAATCACCCTCTTCCTTTTTGATGTCTGATGCACAAGAACAACATCTGAGTGGAAAAACATGGTACGATGACAGATGGAATATGTATTGATAATGGATGGGCATGGCATCTCGACATATATGATGAGTAAACTAAGCAGATGGCGGTGCAACAAAGTAGAAGAAATGCAAGACAACATACGCAAGATACATGCAATCAATAAAACCTTGCCAAATTAGAATAGGCACCTTGATGGGTGAATAGGACATGACATCTGCCTTTGACTCCTCGAGGTTAGAATAGTCATTAGGATCATATTCTGAACAAGAATCAACCGGTGGGGAGCATATTAGTTGCATTGCATCCAGAATGGCACTCAATGCCTTGGTGCCAATTTCGTAAGTCATTGCAATGTTTAGCTTCAAGAGTGGACTGCTGCTAGTGCAACACAAAGCAGCTACACAGATCATAGTGTAGATATAACGGGAAAACCGTAAGCATCAGAGTAAAATCAGCAAAGTGGAACTTGCTGGAATATATGTGCTAGTATTGCCGGTACGGCTAGAAAGGCTTCGGATACCAGCTCTCTTCAACTGAATGTGCGGTACTGTTAATATCAGTGTAACTCTCAAAGGCGACATAGCTCCCTGCATTTCCTTGCTATTCTTATAGGATTCAAGTGGGCAGGCCACTACAAATCCTATTCCTATGTTTACAAAATCCTATGAATCAAAGAGGCCTGAAGAGTTCAAAGTGTCCATCACAACCGATCGTATAGACCTCGACACTGCAAACGTCCCTACTCATCTTCACTACAAGGAACATAATGTACTACTATCATACTCCCTTCGTTCCAAAATATAAGTCTTTGTAGAGATTTCCACTATGGATCACATACAGATGTATCCAGATACATTTTAGAGTGTAGATTCACTCATTTTGCTCCATATGTAGTCCATGGTGGAATCTATACAAAGACTTGTATTTAGGAACGAAGAGAGTACTTATTAAAGAAGAACGAAAGAGGAACATGCTAAAGAAGAGCAAGCAGATTTTGGATAATAAAATGTTCGTTGCGCAGTGCCCAACATGATGAACCAGAGCGCGTTAAGAATGCAACTCCCTGCTGTCTCTCGACCATTTCAGGCGGTTGGATGAAGATCCTACGTCTCCTAACCCTTCTTCGTCCTCGTCTCTGATTCTTCCCATACAGAACACTGCACGGGCCGCCGGCCGGACCACCGGCCCCCATCGCATGTGTTCCTCTGCCACCCCACCCCCACCCTCGCCCCCACCCGTGTCGAGTTTTCTTCGTTCGGCAAGGCCCCACCACCGCCCCCACAACCAATGTCCCCACCCGAGCCCCTTCCTTCACACCGGCGAACTCCGGCGAGCTCTGAAAAATCGACTGACCCAATTTTGAAATTTAATCTACTGTGATTTAACTAGTGTGGAATATAAAAGGGGAAAACCATAAGCATTGGGAGTATACTGTTGAGCGTGCCATGGCGGATCTGGAGATGCAAACCGGACAAAGGCAACTTCGCAACCAATGTTTGCTTTCAACTAGCAAGTAAGTGATGGACAAGAAATCAGAGTAAAGCCATGGCGATCTATTTTCTTGCTGTGATAAATAAGTTGAGCAGATACGAAAGAGTACTGCCTCTGGTGCGGCGCGTGTATGCATCTTTTGAGAATTTGACGGTGTTGCGGCAGCGATGGCTGTCGGCGGCGTGGAAGTAGATCTAGGAGGGTAGATGGTGGTGGCAGGGTGCGGTGGACGAGACAGTCGTAGGAGTGGCTCCGGCAAGGTAGACGACGGCAGGGATGAAGTGAGAGGACAGGATGCAAGGATCCTGGCCTGAAGCCATGGATAGGAGAGGTCGATCTCTTGTAATGGACGGCGGCATCGGGGTATCAGCTCCGGCATGGTGGAGGAGGGCGGCGGTGGATGGGGTGGCGGATGGAGGAGGCTGGGTGGAGAGGGTGTTTTGGCGCCCACGGAGTACGAATGGGGAAATGGAGGTAGAAAGGAAGGGTGGAACCATGTCTTTATGGCGCGCTTGTCTCAAATGCGAGGAAATTTACAAACTTAGCCCCCGTTTCAAATTTCCTACATCCCAGCAATATTAGTTGGTTGGGGATAGGACGGTGATCTCGCATACACCGGATATTTGCTGACGAGAGTTTATTTTCGGCGCCCATCGTGTATGAATCAGGGAGGGAGTCAATTTCGGCCTAGGAGACACTGTGTTTTGGCGCCCACCATGTATGAATCCGGGTGAAAGGCGGTTATGTCACGTTTGAGTGAAATTACAAACCTACCCCTATCGAAACCTATAGAAATCGAGCAGATAGGCTTTGCGTGGCAGGGATAGGCAGTAGTAATTTCCATCTTGCAGATTTGGGTTTCGGGCGGTTACTATGACTTTCCCCTCTTCGTTCAAATTTTGCAGAGTGCACGTTTACCGTGCCAACTCAATTCGAATCCCATTTGTATTATACTCCCTCTATCCCAAAATAAGTGTCTTAAGCTTAGTACAATTTTTTGCTAAAGCTAGTTCAAAATTGAGACACTTATTTTGGGACAGGGAGGGAGTATTTTTTCGGGCAGGATCCATTTTCGATTGGAATTAAATTCTATATACATCATTTTTTATATATACTTTCAAAAGCACAACAAAGAATTCTGCTCCTTTATATGTATAATATGATTTACAAATACAATGATCTCAAAATAATAAGGTTGAATTCAAAAAAATTAACCAAATTATGTTCTACTAAAATGTATGGATCAGTAATATCTACATATTTAATAACATAGATGCGCGTGAAGTCATATGAGTATGCATGTTTGATAGATCAATTTTGGTTCGAGTATGGATTACATGTATCATCATCTCGAATTCAAATATTTGAATCCCTTTTATGTTCATTGCTTTCACGCACATCCCTCTCGCATGCATGCTCCTTCATGTAGCTATCACTCTCTTTTCTCCAGCTCACCCACACGCTCACTTCATGTTTCTCCTATCCTCGCAAACATGGTCTCTCGACGTCTCCCTTGAGAAGTGTCACACTCTACCTATCATTATACATTACACGGTTTTCATTATCTCCCACGTCTCTACCGTTCTCTGGTATCACTAGGTACATAAGCTTTCTTTTTGACCGCTACACACACAGTCTCCACTCGTCTTTCACTTTGTCTTTCTCTCTATGGGATTCTCTTGCACACCCTATATGTCTCTAGATATGACTCATACCACGAAAATTACTCTCTCTCTCTCCTGTAGACACAACATTTGTTGCGGTCTCCTTTTCATCTCCATCCGAGACTGACATTATTCATTTGTTTACCGATCAGACAAACTCCCCCCTCTCTCTCTCTCTCACACACACAACTCCTGCTTTCACTCCCCTTCCCGACTACTGTCTCCCTCTCACACACGCACAAAACTCTTGCTTTCACACCCCCGACTCGTATTTCTCTCACAAAAATTTATCGACTAGCCTCTAGATAGGTTTATACACCCGCACACTCGGGCTTCCACTATCATATACATGTCTCTCTCTTGCTCCTTGTATCTATGTAGATTTTTCTTCCCTTCTTGAGACACGCCCTCTCGATCGTGCACACTCACACTATTGCCTCATTTTAAGCTGATAACTCTCGCACACACACTCTTTGTGTCTTTTTCACACATGCACTCCGTCCTCCTCCTCTCTCCCTCTCTCTCTCTCACACACACATGGGCTTTTTGCAACAACTAGCAAGATGCCCATCCATTGCACGGAACATCAAGATGCATTTGTATGAGTAGTTTATCTTGTGGGAGAAAAGGATGAACGAAGGAAGGCCTTATTTGCAAATGTGGAGAGGGTGTGGGTATCTTTTTGCAAAATTGCCATATTTTCCTTCCTATCCGTTAGATATAGATCGGACAGCCTATATTGCAGGATGGCAAGCACACGATCATCACCGACTATGCTTTTTATAAGAGTAGGGATAAAGATAGAGTTGGTGATGATGGTGGGTCTGCCATCCTGCAATATAAGCCGTCCGATTTATATCTGACGGGTAGGAAGGAAACTATGGCAATTTACCCGCACTCCTCTCCACATTTGCAGATAAGGCCTTCCCTTGTTCATCCTTTTCTCCCACAAGATCTTGATGTTCCGTGCAACGCACGGGCATCTTGCTAGTAAGAGTAGAAATTAGACATATACCACTTCTCGAATCTTGAGACCAACAACATTCCTCCCTTATCTCATCAAAACCGCCAAAGGAATATATTTTGAGTGAAATATAAAATATTTTTAGTGATATACGTATTTCTAAACTAGACTCTTTTTTCTATCAAACTGGTGAATATGTATTAATCTACTTTGATTGTGTGGCAACACATTGGCACATTGCTAGTAGTTATTATAATTTTTTGGACACCAGACAAACGGTGGAGAGAAGAGGCGCACGCACACAGTCGGTCTCTCGATGTCTCGCACACATGAGAGTTACGTAAAGGCAATGTTAACAAATAAACCCTAAAACCCTAGGTGCACGATTGCTGCATGCACGGGTACCGGGTACGTGGTACAACGCGCCTTTGTAGGAATAGTCAGCTCGCATGAAAATTTGATCTGTAGGAGTTGACTGTCGGGACCATAGGTGAATGCTACCTCTTGAGCACTGCGTTGGTTTTCCCTTGAAAAGGAAAGGGTGATGTAGCAAAGTAGCGTAAGTATTTCCCTCAGTTTTGAGAACCAAGGTATCAATCCAGTAGGAGGCTACACGCAAGTCCCTCGTACCTACACAAACAAACAAGAACCTCGCAACCAACGCGATAAAGGGGTTGTCAATCCCTTCATGGTCACTTGCGAAAGTGAGATCTGATAGAGATAATAAGATAAGATAAATATTTTTGGTATATTTATGATATAGATTGAAAAGTGAAGATTACAAAATAAAGTAGATAGGAAACTTATATGATGGAACATAGACCCGGGGGCCATAGGTTTCACTAGTGGCTTCTCTCAAGATAGCATAAGTATTAAGGTGGGTGAACAAATTACTGTCGAGCAATTGATAGAAAAGCGCATAGTTATGAGAATATCTAGGCATGATCATGTATATAGGCATCACGTCTGTGACAAGTAGACCGACTCTCCTGCTTGCATCTACTACTATTACTCCACACATCAACAGCTATCCAGCATGCATCTAGAGTATTAAGTTCAAAAGAACAGAGTAACGCATTAGGCAAGATGACATGATGTAGAGGGATAAACTCAAGCAATATGATATAAACCCCATCTTTTTATCCTCGATGGCAACAATACAATACGTGCCTTGTTGCCCCTGCTATCACTAGGAAAGTACACCGCAAGATTGAACCCAAAGCTAAGCACTTCTCCCATTGCAAGAAAGATCAATCTAGTAGGCCAAACCAAACTAATAATCCGAAGAGACTTGCAAAGATAACCAATCATGCATAAAATAATTCAGAGGAGATTCAAATATTTCTCATAGATAAACTTGATCATAAACCCACAATTCATATGATCTCGACAAACACACCGCAAAAAGAGTTACATCGAATAGATCTCCAAGAAGATCAAGGAGAACTTTGTATTGAGATTCAAAGAGAGAGAAGAAGCCATCTAGCTAATAACTATGGACCCGAAGGTCTGTGGTAAACTACTCACAACTCATCGGAGAGGCTATGGTGTTGATGTAGAACCCCTCCATGATCGATTCCCCCTCGGGCGGAGTGCCGGAAAAGGCTCCAAGATGGGATCTCACGGGTAGAGAAGGTTGCGGCGGTGGAAATAGGGTTTCGTGGTGCCCCTAGATGTTTTTAGGGTATGGAATCATATATAGGCGAAATAAGTCGGTTAGGGGAGCCACGAGGGGCCCATGAGGGTGGGGGCGCGCCTCCCTGCCTCGTGGCTTCCTCGTTTGCTTCTTGATGTACACTCCAAGTCTCCGGGATTGCGTTTGTTCCAAAAATAACTCTCCGAAGGTTTCATTCCGTTTGGACTCCGTTTGATATTCCTTTTCTTCGAAACACTAAAATAGGCAAAAAAAATAGCAATTTGGGATGGGCCTCCAGTTAATAGGTTAGTCCCAAAAATAATGTAAAAGTGTATAGTAAAGCCCATAAACATGCAAAATGGGTAATATAACAGCATGGAACGATCAAAAATTATAGATTCGTTGGAGACGTATCAAGCATCCCCAAGCTTAATTCTTGCTCGTTCTCGAGTAGGTAAATGATAAAAACAGATTTTTTTTTGATGTGGAAGGCTACCTAGCATATTTCTCAATGTAATTTTCTTTACTGTGGCATGAATGTTCAGATCCAAATGATTCAAGATAAAAGTTCATATTAAAATAAGAGTAATAATACTTCAAGCATACTAACAACGTAATCACGTCTTCTCAAAATAACATGGCCAAAGAAAGTTATCCCTACAAAATCATATAGTCTGGTTATGCTCTATCTTCATCACACAAAATATTTAAATGATGCACAACCCTGGTTTTAGCCAAGCAATTGTTTCATACTTTAGTATTCTCAAACCTTTTCAATCTTCACGCAATACATGAGCGTGAGCCATGGACATAGCACTGTATGTTGAATAGGATGGTGGTTGTGGAGAAGACAAAAAAGGAGAAGATAGTCTCACATCAACTAGGCGTATCAACGGGCTATGGAGGTGACCATTAATAGATATCAATGTGAGTGAGTAGGGATTGCCATACAACGGATGCACTAGAGCTATAAGTGTATGAAAGCTCATCAAAAGAAACTAAGTGGGTGTGCATCCAACTCACTTGCTCACGAAGACCTAGGCAATTTGAGGAAGCCCATCATTGGAATATTCAAGCCAAGTTCCATAATGAAAAATTCCCACTAGTATATGAAGGTGACAATATAGGAGACTCTCTATGATGAAGATCATGGTGCTACTTTGAAGCACAAGTGTGGAAAAAGGATAGCAACATTGTCCCTTCTCTCTTTTTCTCTCATTTTTTTTGGTGGGCTTCTTTGGCCTCTTTTTTTTATTTGGGCTTCTTTGACCTCTTTTTTTATTTGGGCTTCTTTGGCCTCTTTTAATTTTCATAAAGTCCAGAGTCTCATCTCGACTTGTGGGGGAGTCATAGTCTCCATCATCCTTTCCTCACATGGGACAATGCTCTAATAATGAAGATCATCACACTTTTATTTACTTACAACTCAAGAATTACAACTCAATACTTAGAATAAAGTATGACTCTATGTGAATGCCTCCGGCGGTGTACCGAGATATGCAATGAATCAAGAGTGACATGTATGGAAGAATCAAGAACGGTGGCTTTGCCACAAATACGATGTCATCTACATGATCATGCAAAAGAAATATGACAATGATGGAGCGTGTCATAATAAACGGGACGGTGGAAAGTTGCATCGCAATATATCTCGGAATGTCTATGGAAATGCCATAATAGGTAGGTATGTTGGCTGTTTTGAGGAAGGTATATGGTGGGTGTATGGTACCGGCTAAAGTTGTGCGGCACAAGAGAGGCTAGCAATGGTGGAAGGGTGAGAGTGTGTATAATCCATGGACTCAACATTAGTCATGAAGAACTCATATACTTATTGAAAAAATCTACAAGTTATCAAAACAAAGTACTACACACATGCTCGTAGGGGAAGGGTTGGTAGGAGTTAACCATCGCGCGATCCCGACCTCCACACATAAGGAAGACAATCAATAAATAAATCATGCTCCAACTTCATCACATAACGGTTCACCATACGTGCATGCTACGGGAATCACAAACTTTTAACACAAGTATTCCTCAAATTCACAACTACCCAACTAGCATGACTCTAATATTACCATCCTCATATCTCAAAACAATCATCAAGCATCAAACTTCTCATAGTATTCAATGCACTTTATATGATAGTTTTTATTATACCCAACTTGGATGCCCATCATTTTAGGACTAATTTTATAACCAAAGCAAATACCATGCTGTTCTAAAAGACTCTCAAAATAATATAAGTGAAGCATGAGAGATCAATAATTTCTAAAAAATAAAACCACCGCCGTGCTCTAAAAAGATATAAGTGAAGCACTAGAGCAAAATTGTCTAGCTCAAAAGATATAGGTGAAGCACATAGAGTATTCTAATAAATTCCGAATCATGTGTGTCTCTCCCAAAAGGTGTGTACAGAAAGGATGATTATGGTAAACTAAAAAGCAAATACTCATATCATGCAAGACGCTCCAAGCAAAACACATATCATGTGGTGAATAAAAATATAGCTCCAAGTAAAGTTACCGATGGACGAAGACGAAAGAGGGGATACCTTCCGGGGCATCCCCAAGCTTAGGATTTTGGTTGTCCTTGAATTTACCTTGGGGTGCCTTGGGCATCCCCAAGCTTAGTCTCTTGCCACTCCTTATTCCATAATCCATCAAATATTTACCCAAAACTTGAAAACTTCACAACACAAAACTCAACAGAAAATCTCATGAGCTCCGTTAGTGCAAGAAAGCAAAACACCACTTTAAGGTACTGTAATGAACTCATTATCTATTTATATTAGTGTTAAACCTAATGTATTCCAACTTCTCTATGGTTCATACCCCCCGATATTAGCCATAGATTCATCAAAATAAGCAAACAACACACGAAAAACAGAATCTGTCAAAAATAGAACAGCCTGTAGCAATCTGTAACTTTAGAATACTTCTGGAACTCTAAAAGTCCTAACAAAATAGGAAGTCCAAGGAAATTTATCTATTAATATTCTGAAAAAAGAATCAACTAAAAAGAACGTTTCTGTAATTTATTAAAAGTATTCTCGTGCATGCAAAAGTTTCTGTTTTTCAGCAAGATCAAATTAACTTTCACCATAGGTTATCCTATAGGTTCTACTTGTCACAAACACTAATTAAAACATAAAACCACATCTAAACAGAAGCTAGATTAATTATTTATTACTAAACATGAGCAAAAATTAAAGAACAAAAATAAAATTGGGTTGCCTCCCAACAAGTGCTATCGTTTAACGCCCCTAGCTAGGCATAAAAGCAAGAATAGATCTAAGTATTGCCATCTTTGGTATTCAATTCATAAGTGGCTCTCTTAATAGATCCATAAGGTAATTTGAGTTTCTTCCTAGGAAAATGTTCCATGCCTTTCCTTAATGGAAATCGGAATCTAATATTTCCTTCCTTCATATCAATAATTACACCAATCGTTCTAAGGAAAGGTCTACCAAGAATAATAGGACATGAAAGATTGCAATCTATATCAAGAACAATAAAATCTACGGGCACATAATTCCTATTTGCAACAATAAGAACATCATTAATACTTCCCATAGGTTTCTTAATGGTGGAATCCACAAGGTGCAAGTTTAAAGAGTAATCATCAAAATCACGGAAACCGAGCACATCACCTAAAGTTTTTGGAATCGTGGGAACACTAGCACCCAAATCACACAAAGCATAGCATTCATGATCTTTAATTTTAATTTTAATAGTAGGTTCCCACTCATCATAAAGTTTTCTAGGGATAGAAACTTCCAATTCAAGTTTTTCTTCATAAGATTGCATTAAAGCATCAACGATATGTTTGGTAAAAGCTTTATTTTGACTATAAGCATGAGGAGAATTTAACACGGACACAAGGTAATACAATCTATTAAAGAACAATTATCATAATTAAATTCCTTTAAATCCAAAATAGTGGGTTCATTGCTATGTAAAGTTTTGACCTCTCCAATCCCACTTTTACCGAATTTTGCATCAAGATCTAAAAACTCTGAATCATTGGGACGCCTATTAACTAAAGTTGACTCATATCCAGTGCCATAATTATCTAGATTCATATTGTAAAACAAATATTTAATAGGAGACACATCAATCACTTTTAGATCTTCATCATTATTTCCTTTTAACCCTTCTGGTTTGGCGGCCATCTTATTAACTAAGGTGGCTTGCTTATCAGAAATTTGGGCTACAGATTTTTCAAGACGAGCAAACTGAGAATCCAAACCATAAAATTCCTTAGACATATTATCAAGCTCTTTATTCATGTATTCCAGAAAGCTTTTTTGTTCTTTAAGCTTGTTTCTAAAGAAATTATTCTGCACAAATTGTAAAGTCATAAAGCTTCTAACGTTGCTTTCGATCTCTTCCAATCTTCTAAGGTGAAGATCAGCGTTTTTAGGCAAGGCCATCAGGGCAAACAGGCACACAAGGGGCAAGCGAAAAAGAGGCGAGTGGAAAAGAGAGGGCGAATAAAACGGTAAGGGTGAAGTGGGGGAGAGGAAAACGAGAGGCAAATGGCAAATAATGTAATGCGAGGGAGAAGAGTTTGTGATGGGTACTTAGTATGTCTTGACTTGTGCAAAGACCTCCCCGGCAACGGCGCGAGAAATCCTTCTTGCTACCTCTTCAGCACTGCATTGGTTTTCCCTTGAAGAGGAAATGGTGATGCAGCAAAGTAGCATAAGTATTTCCCTCAGTTTTGAGAACCAAGGTATCAATCCAGTAGGAGGCTACGCGCAAGTCCCTCGTACCTACACAAACAAATAAGAACCTTGCAACCAACGTGATAAAGGGGTTGTCAATCCCTTCACGGCCACTTGCGAAAGTGAGATCTGATAGAGATAATAAGATAAGATAAATATTTTTGGTATTTTTATGATATAGATTGAAGAGTAAAGATTGCAAAATAAAGTAGATAGGAAACTTATATGATGGAATATAGACCCGGGGGACGTAGGTTTCACTTGTGGCTTCTCTCAAGATAGCATAAGTATTACGCTGGGTGAACAAATTATTGTCGACCAATTGATAGAAAAGTGCATAGTTATGAGAATATCTAGGCATGATCATGTATATAGGCATCACGTCCGCGACAAGTAGACCGACTCCTGCCTGCATCTACTACTATTACTCCACACATCGACCGCTATCCAGCATGCATCTAGAGTATTAAGTTCATAAGAACATAGTAACGCATTAGGCAAGATGACATGATATAGAGGGATAAACTCAAGCAATATGATATAAACCCCATCTTTTTATCATCGATGGCAACAATACAATACGTGCCTTGCTGCCCCTGCTGTCACTGGGAAAGGACACCGCAAGATTGAACCCAAAGCTAAGCACTTCTCCCATTGCAAGAAAGATCAATCTAGTAGGCCAAACCAAACTGATAATTCAAAGAGACTTGCAAAGATAACCAATCATACATGAAAGAATTCAGAGGAGATTCAAATATTTCTCATAGATAAACTTGATCATAAACCCACAAATTCATCGGATCTCGACAAACACACCGCAAAAAGAGTTACATCGAATAGATCTCCAAGAAGATCGAGGAGAACTTTATATGGAGATTCAAAGAGAGAGAAGAAGCCATCTAGCTAATAACTATGGACCCGAAGGTCTGTGGTAAACTACTCACAACTCATCGGAGAGGCTATGGTGTTGATGTAGAAGGCCTCCGTGATCGATTCCCCCTCTGGCGGAGCGCCGGAAAAGGCTCCAAGATGGGATCTCACGGGTACAGAAGGTTGCGGCAGTGGAAATAGGGTTTCATGGTGCCCCTGGATGTTTTCAGGGTATGGAAGTATATATAGGTGAAAGAAGTCGGTCAGGGGAGCCACGAGGGGCCCACGAGGTGGGGGCGCACCCACCCCGCTAGGGCGCACCTCCCTGCCTCGTGGCTTCCTCCTTTGCTTCTTGACGTACACTCCAACTCTCCTGGATTGCATTTGTTCCAAAAATAACTCTCTCGAAGGTTTCATTCCATTTGGACTCCGTTTGATATTCCTTTTCTTCAAAACACTAAAATAGGCAAAAAAAACAGCAATTTGGGTTGGGCCTCCGGTTAATAGGTTAGTCCAAAAAATAATATAAAAGTGTATAGTAAAGCCCACAAACATCCAAAACGGGTAATATAATAGCATGGAACAATCAAAAATTATAGATACGTTGGAGACGTATCAGTGAACGACTTGGAGGCAGTAGCTCGCGAGTTGCCACAGATTGAGTAGCCACGTTTAAAATATCATTTTTAGCAGGATTAAGAGTTCTGATTTTCAATGGCGCATTATATGTACTAAGTAGTTTTTAGAACGGTTGGTATGGAGCGAAAATGGAATTCATAACTACTACTATGTACCTCCTTGGCGTATGGTTGTATGGGTTTATGTTGCGAGATGTTGAACCTCGTAGTTCTAGGGCAAATACTATGGTTTCGATGTTGGTTTCCAGTAATGAAAATAGGAAGGGGGAAACCCTTCTTTGATAAAAAAAACTACTACCTCCGTTCTAGTTTACTAGTCCCCATCGTATTTTGGGTCAAAGTTTGTCCATGAATTTTACTTGTAACATGTGAATGGAAAACGAGATTTTGTTATACCCAGACAAAAAAGGACTGGAGGGAGTGATTACTCTGACACGGATGCGACCTATCATAACGCAGGCATTGAACTGGCGCGCCGGCCAAGAGGGCCCCACTCGCTGCAGGCCTGGCTGAACAAGCCTCCTCACTGCATGCAACCGGCTTCAGACTGCCCCGCCTGCCTTCATTGAATCTGCGCGTGTGCCGGCAACACGTCCTTCCGCGAGCCAGCCGGCATTTTAGAACTCAAAAAATGACCAAAATATAATTAATTACGCATAGTCTTGACTTGTTGTGCTCGCACTGGTAGAAGGAACTAGAGGTTTTTCTTTATTTATAACTCTCCTCACATTTTTTTGGCTTTGAAGTGAATCATGGTTGTGGACATTATCTATGAATGTGCAGATATCTGTGAACATGAGTTTGATGTGGAAGTTGAACTTGGAATGTCGGGCTTGCGCGTGAACTATACCATGTCGAATGCTTCGTCTGTTATTGTTCGGAAAGTAATTGATGTTATTACATGACCCAAAAATATATATATTGTGCCACATCAGTAGATGCACGAACATCACAATAGGCATGCTGACTGGATGAACATTTGAACCTAGCTATTATGACGGAAATTTTGTATTGACAACAGTTTTAGATAGCAGGAGATGCCTAGCCTGCTCTGCCTCTGCTAGCTTATTTCTGGCTTCTTCCATCTCTTCTTTGGCTTGGGTGAAGAGAGCATTTGATTGCTCTTTTTGCTTCTTCAGCAACTCAGCTAGATTCTCAAGGGTTGTTGCACGCTTTCTTTCAGCCTTTACTAGAGCCACGAGGACACGAACAGCTGACGACTCCACCTGGCTTGTGTGTAATCCAGCATCAACTGGGAATTTTCACCTTGTGTCTAATCCAGCATCATTAGGGAACTGGCACCTTGTGTGTAATCGAACCTCATTTTAGAAACATGATCTTGAGGTTGACCATACTTCCCTCCTCGCAGGAACTGCATCCTGACATGAAGTTACTTCTTTTTTAGATCAATACTCAGAGCAGCCCAGATCCTTTTAGTAGAAGCCAGATAAACAGGACTCGAAGAAGTGAATTCAAAAGGAAAAAAATATAAAAACAGACTACAAGGTGAGAACACCCACTTCCTACATCAAGCTAAAAACGAAAGCATTAGGACGATTAAGACTCTTCTTATTACACATCAAAGAACACGAGGCTAAGAGAAACGGAAACTACAACATATACACATTGAAGAACACGAGGCTAAACGAAAGTAATTGAAAGGATGTTACTTACCAAAGCTCGTTTTACAGGTTCGGTGCAGCTCCTCTTTAACTTGCCACGCTCCTTGAAGATGTCCCCAATAACCCGTGTTTGGTCTTCATTGCTCCTCTGCATGTTCGCACTCGTGGTTTTAAAATCTCAACATGGCAAGAAAAATATACTACTAGTAATACTCGCGCATCTTGTGGGAAACATTAAAGCACTCGTCTACCATGTTAGAGCATTCCAACAGAATCACAACGTGCGGCGCTTTAAAAAAGCATTTACAGTGCTGAGATCGAGAAATAGAGGTAGAGAGTAGAGACTAGAGAGTAGAGGATAGTTCTCAGCATAGATAGATAAAAAATAGATAATTCAACTACTCCTCGTCGTCTGACTCCTCCTCGGTGATGTCCTCCTCCGACGTCTGACTGTAGGCATGAAGATACCGATCATCGTCGGATTCCCAGGGCGACGCTGCTCCTAGCCTCATGTTGAATTGAGCGTCCACTTTTCGCATACGCTTGTCCTCGCGATAGGCGGCTCGCTCCGCCCTCCTATTATCCCTCTCCGCCCTCCTTTACACGTAGAACTCGTGCTCGTTGATGATGTCCTACAGGAAGCATTGGCGCCACAGTGCCATGGCTTCCTCGTACATCTCGGTGATGCCAACACGGTGCTCCCGGCTCCAGTTGTTGCGACGATCCTCGTCGGTGATAACCCGTGGCAGAGGCGCGAGCTCCTGCGCCCGCTCCTACGCCGGCACATTGGGGAATTTCAATGTTCTATGAGGCCATCGGAGGCACCACGCGGCCGCGTCGTACGCGCGAGCAGCCTCTTTGGCGTTTTCGAAATTGCCGAGGCTGAGGTGCATACTGCAGAACCAGATCTCGGTGAAGAAGCCGTCGGAGGGGCGCGCGCGGACGCCGCGGTATCCCCAAGTTTCCCAGCGACGCGGCGGCGAGGCGAGAAAGAGCGGAGAGAGAGCGGTGGCGAGGCACAGAGCAGGGAGAGAGTGGTGGCAAGGCACAGAGCAGTGGGAGGGCGTTTGATTTTATAAAGCGTGCCAGATGCCGCGCCAAAACTAGCGCATGCCCGGCCGCATTTTCCCGCGCGCACGCGATCCTTTCCCGACGTCCTTGCTATCTCTACTCTCTTCTCTACTGTTATATTATTTTATATTTAATATTTATCTCTACTTCTCTACTCTCTACTTTTTTTCTCTACTCTTATAAAAACAGAGTTGGTGATGATTGTGTGCCTGCCATCCTGCAATATAGGCTGTCCGATTTATATCTGACAGATAGGAAGGAAATAATGGCAATTTTGCAAAAAGATACCCACACCCCTCCCCGGATTTGCAAATAAGGCCTTCCCTTGTTCATCCTTTTCTCCCACAAGATAAACTACTCATACAAATGCATCTTGATGCGTGGAACGCATGGGCATCTTGCTAGTTCTAAAAAACTTTCCATCATTTGCCACACTACTGGTTGCAGATGAAAAACCTATCCAAGCACAGCGCGATATAGGAGCGACACACAATTACAAGCTGATATTCTGTTGGACAATGGAGGCTATAACCAATTACTTTTACGGGAACAATAGCAACCAGGAAATTTGAAGGGTAGGTATGAACAAATTGGAACTGCACATGTACTGCTAAGTGATTCAATACACACATTACCAATCAAGGAGGAGAACGACGGTCGCGGCGGCTTCTATGCATCATGGTCGGCAACGGGAGTCAGTTCATTGTGCATGATGGTGGTGCTTCTGCGCTTGGCATCGGCTTCCGGGAATCAGATCTGAGACCGTGGAATACGGTGCCGGGGAAGAGGCTCCGTGTACGATGATGACGGTGGACCGGCTCCAGTGCGGCGTACGAGGTCGTTGATGAGGGAGATGCGCTGTAGTGGACGATTGCGCCTATGTAGAAGGGGAGGAGCACGAAGGATGTGGTGCCGTGGAGAAGTCTATTTTGCGGTGGGGATAGAAAATGAGGAGTATTCAGGTGTACTACTCTGGGTGCCGGGGTGGGGTTGGCTGGGTAGGGTGAACCTGGAGTTACGAAAACAACCCCCTACCAAGCATCATCTATAGGCCTATTCCGAAGGCTATGTTGGTAACTTACCACTGCTCAAATCAGGGTCACGAGAGATTTTCCCGCCGACCTCAAACTTTTGTGACGCTGAACTCCCCGTGTGGCGTGTTGGGTGATTCTGCTAAGCAACTAGCGACTAGTACTAGTAACTACTAGTACTCCCTCCGTTTTTATTAACTCTGCATGTTAGGTTTGACCAAAGTCAAACTTCCTAAAGTTTGACCAAGTTTATAGAAAAATATAAACATTTACC
Organism: Triticum aestivum; assembly: GCF_018294505.1. NCBI lineage: Eukaryota > Viridiplantae > Streptophyta > Magnoliopsida > Poales > Poaceae > Triticum > Triticum aestivum. The sequence goes on from NC_057795.1 coordinate 317,147,444, forward strand.
ATAACAAATATGTATGATGTGAAAGTAAATTCAATAATGAATCTAATGGTATTTATTTGTTATTGTATATGTTAATATTTTTTGTTATAAACTTTCTGAGAGTTTACAAAACTTGACTTTGACCAATGCTAATACGCGAACTTAAATAAAAACGGAGGGAGTACAGATTTGTTTTCTTAGTTTGTAGTGAATTAATCATTTGTTGAAATTGTGAAATAAATATATTAGGCTACTGACTTCGAATGTAATGGTCTATACAATTCAATAGTTACAATCATCATCGAATTCCAAGATGTATACGAGGTCTATAGTACTTCACAACATGCTCAAACTCACATAATCCCAGTCAAATGAGAATCTAAATGCATTTCATAGTTATTACTTTGTAGGATGCAACAAAACCAACCATAACTCTACATCATCCATTATAAAATCAACATTTTGAACATATCCCAATGTGTGAATGAAATGTGCAGAGAGAGCTTGCGAAGATGGAGCAGATAGGGTGGGAAAGATTGTATGTATGTGGACGAGAGAGTAGGAGACAAACCTAACAAGACAGAGAGAGAGAGAGAGAAAGAGAGAGGAATAAGTTAGGTCTGTGAGAAAGATGGAGAAATGTAATATATGTGAGATGCGTGTGCATCCGGATTCATTACACGTGGAAGGAGGAGAGATAGCAGGTTTGATGAGAGAGCTGGAAAAACATGGACGAGAGGGGAAGGATCTCGTGGGTTGAGAGATTGGTAATTTTGTGCGGGGGGGAGAGGGATTGGTAATTTTGTGTGGGACGGAGAGGGTGGGGGAGGAGTCAGTCAGCTGTCGTCACATCATCCTGCTTCCAAATGGCCCCGCATTCTCAAGCACAGTGTGGTCACCGTCTTCGATCTCCTTGATGCCATCTTTGAAGGTTGAGGTGTTTTGCATGTTGGGGTGCAGAGAAGCACAAGCGAGAGTGGTCACCATACAACCTTGGATGGGGATGAATTGTGTGCTCGGGGGAGGGTGTGTGTGTGTGTGTGTGCTGTGTGTGTGTCTATGTGTGTGTGTGTGTGTGTGTGTGTGTGGGTGGGTGGGTGGGTGTGTGGGTGTGTGTGTCAGATATTGAGCGAAAACAAACCAAAGGAGAGAAATGTGTGTGTATGTGATGAAAAGCTACTGGCTAAACAGGGTATTCACGAAGAGATTGTGCGTGCGAGATAGAGAGCGATGTGCGGGCCTTGAGGTGGGCAGGGGCCGGGTGAGGGTGTCAAAATGTGCGCGTTGATGCATGTGTTACATGCGATTGTGCGAGAGATGGACGAATCGAGAGAGATGGTTGTTGTTTTACGGATGCTCCTCTCTCTCTCTCTCTCTCTCTCTCTCTCTCACACACACACACACACACAAAAGTAAAATAGAAGACCATTCTCTCATGTATACACAACGTATCGGCATCTGTCTATGTCTCACTCATGCATGATCATTTGCACATTCACACCTCTCTATGTCTCTATCACACGCACACTGTCTCCACATTGCCCTTCCGCCACAACACACATATGGACACATACACATGTTCTTTCTCAGTAACACACACAAAATCAGTATTAAAAAAACTAGGGTGCACCTAAAGCGTCCAAATCCAAATAAATATGAACTAGAGCTAAATTCAAATATATGGAAATATTGTAGCGTCAAGAACTTTTCCAGGAAAAAAATGTTGAGTAATATTTGGGGATTGTTTTCACACACACAAAAAGGTTCGGTGGATGTCATTCGAGCGCGACACGATGACGCACCGTTCGTTCGATCGCACAACCGCGGTTCACGCGCTTGCACAGGATTCTGTATCATAGTTGTGGTAACTAATATAAGCGCTACCTCAGTCTAATGTTTATGTGTACTAGTACAGTTTTCTTTTAAGTTTGACCAACCCTATATAAAACTAAACTAAGCTCCCATACATGCACTCATCAATATGCCGCCGCCGCCGTTGCACATGCCGATGCCCGCCTACTCCGGCCAACAATTTCTCTCCCATCACCGCCGTTTTGTTAAATCTGAGAGTTGGTCAGTCGTCGTCTTCCGCCCCCACGTCGGTAGTACGGGGGTGTTCGGGATGAATCTAAACACTCTTTACTCCAAAGTTTGGTCCTTAAAGGAGGTGTTTAGCGCAACGAACCAGGGAATCAGACTATATGGCTTTATCACCCTCACTTAGCCATAGGAGTTTGACAATAGAAATTTAGGCGCAACCCCTAGTGTTCGTACGTCTGAGTTTGGGGTCTTGTAAACACCTGATTGAATAAAAACCGATTCATCTCATAATGCAGAAAAAATCACAAAAGATTTGTAACCTCTCGAATAGCTGACCGGCTCACACCGCATCATGACAATCAGTTTTCGGCTTTCTCTACTGAGGTGCTCAGGCGGATGAACCAGGACACAATCGCAGTAGTTCTCATTTACTACTCTAGCCGATATAGCAGAACGTAAGGTAGTAAGCACAGGAGTCGGGCAACCCAACTATTGACCAAAGACATGATTTGGAGTCGACGCATATAATGCTACAATTCAGGGTGCCGAACTATACTGTAAAAAGTGTTCAGACTTTGTTGCCGTAGTATGGAGCATAATGAAGCCCCTAGCGAATTAAGGCATACCAGAGTGTACGGGTGCAATTTGAAAAGGATTTTCAAGAAAAAAGAAGTAATAGGCTAATGCCGCAAAATTGGGCCGCAGCTATTTTCCATTATAGTTTGGTTAATACGTCAAAGCATATGTGTACAAGTAGTGTGATAAGCAACAGGGCTATTTAACATGCCACGACCAAGTGAGAACTATGTGTGGGTCTTTAAAACAGGCATAACGATCGTTTAAAGAGACCACTTGGAAATTCCCTTATGCGTCAATGCTTCTTGCCGTCTTGGTGTATCCGTCCCTTGATAGGTCTGACAATCAGGCCACCAGGAAAGGCCTGGGAAGAAAAGAAACCTGAAAACAAAGAAAAAGTGAAAGTATGTGGGTCCTGTCGGCGTTCTGGGAACGGGGGTCCCCAGACTTGCCTGCCTGCGGCCTGCGGCGTGGCTCAAAGGGGGGCCCAGTACGGACCATCTTCATCAACACAAGCTCAAGACCCTCGCAAGGGGCCAAGCCTCGCGGGGCGGACGACAAGGAGCTTCCTCATGCACGGCCTCATCAGGCTGGCTCACGAGGAGGTGGAGAGTTCAAGGCGGGGTACCTCGCGAGGTGCCCATGACGCAAGCCATGACGACCAAGGGCGCCAGTCGGGCGCCAGCCCGCGCAGTGTCCTCCTTTCCTCTTTGGTGCAAAGGGAGCAAGCGCAGGCGAGAGCATCAAGCAAAGGCATCCATTTCGGTGCAACAAGACCAAGACCAGCCCAACGGCAGGAAGGAAGTCATTGTGGAGCCCAAGCAGGCGTCACCACCAGAGCCTTTGACAGGCGAGGACCAACTTTAGTCAGGATAAGTGTACCCGTTGTTCCCCTTCAAAATGGCCAATTGTTGGCGCCCTTCCCGCTCAATATTTGGGAAGAGGCCCAGGGCCTTTGCCTATAAATAGGACTAGCCACCCCCAGGGTAGAGGCATCTGGATCGATCACCTAGAAACCAGTAGAGAGAGCGACTGAACTCCTCCTAGCAGTTCATCGCACCAGCCAAGAACAGACCCTCGCGAGGCTGTTCTTCCTTGTATTGTTCATCATCAGCCCAAGAGGCAATCCACCACACCACACACTGGAGTAGGGTATTACACCACAATGGTGGCCTGAACCAGTATAAACTCTGTGTCTCTTGTGTTGTTCCTTCGTAGTTTAGATCTCAGCGAGTCGGCGAGGAACAGGTAGGTAGAGGGCGAAATCTCCGCGCGCACCCCAGTGTTCGAACCTCAAGGGTCTTCCGAAACCCGAAATCCGACATTTGGCGCGCCAGGTAGGGGTGCGCCGGAATTCGCCTTCCGTCATCCTGTTCTTCTCCGACCATCGCATCCATGTCTGACGCTCGTCGGGCTCGCGCCGAGCGCCGAGCCGCCCTCGCTTCCCGCGTCGCCCAGACGGCTCCCGTCGGCGGGCACCCTCGTCGTTCCCCATCACCTGCCGTCAACGCCGCCACCGGCCCGGCGGGGAAAAAGCAGCAAGCATCGTCCCAGCATCCATCCATGAGGCGAGACGGCCGCACTGCTACACCCTCGCTCACCCCCGCTGGTTCTTCGTCCCGCGCGCCCCGCGCGGCCATGGAGGCTCGAGCTGCGCTCATCGCGGCAAACGAGCTCCTGCGCTACCGCCCAATCGACGACGTCTACGAAGAGTGGCTCGACCGAGTCGCCGAGCTCGTCCGCGCCGCTGGGGGCTCCCCCGCGCCGTCCTTCTCGCTGCACCGCGCCCCACCCTGCGCGGGAAATGAAGCTCCTGGGGCGCCTCAGCCGCCTCCCCCTCAAGAAGGCGCCCTGGCCCCAAGGCGCGTGGCCCCTTGGCGGAACCCGCTCCGTCAGGCGCGAGCGCGGCAAGAGCAGAGCTTCCAAGAAGTCCCTCACCCTCAAGAAGCTGCCCGAGCGCTCCCTGCTCCGGCTCGTCGCTAACACGCTCCTGCTCCAGCACGTCAAGACCCCGCGCTGCTCCCAACTGCAGTGCATGGGGACCCGCAGGACCAAGCTCTTCGTCACCCAAGGCCTCCCGTGGCCGCAGTGGGCTGTCGCGCCTTCGACACCGAGCTGCGCAACGTTGTGTGGCCCGGCAAGTTCAAGCCAGACCTGCCTCCTCGCTACGACGGTACGGCTGACCCTGCAGAGTTCCTCCAGCTCTACGAGCTGGGCATCGAGGCTGCCAACGGAGACGAGAAGGTCATGGCGAACTGGTTTCCCATGGCGCTCAAGGACGGGGCCCTTACCTGGCTCCTGAACCTGGCCCCAAGCACGATCTCCTCCTGGGACGAGATGCGCACCCGCTTCATTGCCAACTTCCAGGGTACTCGCGACCGGCCACCCGTCCTGAGCGACATGTGCCGTATCAAGCAGCAACCAGGGGAAACCCTGCAGAAGTACATCCAGCGCTTCAACAACGCATGCCTCAAGATTCCCAAGGTGACCGAGGAGGCCATCATCTCAGCCTTCTCCGACGGCGTGCGCGACGTCAAGATGAAGGAGGAGCTGGCGATGCATGAAGACCTGTGCACCTCCTTGGAGCTGTTCAACTTGGCGACCAAGTGCGCCAGGGATGAGGAAGGGCGTCTCTCCCTCCTCGAGCCGCCTGCCATAGATCCAGAAGAGAAGAAGCCCAAGGCCAAGGACGTGAAGCGCAAGGGGGCTGCCGTGCTTGCGGCAGAACCAGACACCAAGCGGGGCAGAGATCAGCCCGAATCTTCCAAGGGCAGTCGGTACTGCGTGTACCACGACCTCCACACCCACAACACCAATGAATGCCAAGAGCTCCGGGCCGTGCGTGAAGGAAGGGTCGGCCGACGTCCCGACCGCAGCGACCGGGGCTACGGCCGAGGAGGAGGAAGGAACGCAGGACGCTCGGAAGATCGCGGCCCATGTCAAGGGTGGCGCGACCAACCTCGCGAGGATCGCTGGCAGGACCCGCCTCGCGAGGGAGGCTGGAGGGATCAGCCTCGCGAGGATCGCCCGCAAGGTAACGCAGGCCTCCCTCCGCTGCCGCCGCAGCCAAGGAGAAATGAGGACCGTCATCAGGACGAGGGGGCTGGGGGCTTCCAGGAACCACGTGCGATCGCCTGCATCCTGGGCGGAGCTCAAGCCCCAGCCTCTCAACGCATCTTCAAGCAGTTCGCCCGCGAAGTAAATGCAGTCCTCCCCAAGCTCGAGGCCACGCGCCCTCTCAGGTGGTCGGCGTGCGCCATCATGTTCAGCTCAGCGGATCAGCTCAAGTGCGCGGCCACAGCCGGAGTCCTCCTGATGCTTTGTTCCCCAATCATCAGCAACGTGCTAGTCACCAGGACCCTCATCGATGGCGGGGCAGGGCTCAACGTCCTGTCCGTGGAAACGTTCAACAATCTCCAAGTGCCCTACAATCAGCTTCAGCCAACCAAGCCTTTCTCCGGAGTCACCGACGGCTCCACGGTCCCGATTGGGCAGGTCCGCCTCCCTGTCACCTTCGGGGCACGCGACAACTACCGCACCGAGCTCATCGACTTCGACGTCGCCCACATTCGCCTGCCGTACAACGCCATCCTCGGGTACCCAGCGCTGGCCAAGTTCATGGCCGTAACCCACCACGGCTACAACGTCCTCAAGATGCCAGGAAGTGGCGGAGTCATCACGGTGCCCTGCGAAGAGAGAGACGCAGTGTGCTCCCTGGAGCGAGCCTTTCAGGCCGCATCACTGGAAGACCCGGATCGCGGAAGCAGGAGGCTTCCCGAGGCCGCCCCCAAGAAGAAGAAGACATCGTCCATCCCGGCCCCTCAGGAGGCAGGCCCCTCAGGGCCCGCGCCTGCTCAGGGGGAACCTCCTTCCATCGCATAGGGAAGCGCGCCCGACGCCCTCCTCAGGCAGGGCTCGGGGGCTCTCCCCTGGAGGGCCGCCGACCTCGCCAAGGTCACGAGGGAGGCGCTTGGGCACCACTTGGAGGCGTGTTTCGAAGCATGTTTCCCTCAAGAAGGAGCAAGGCAAGGAGGACCAAACCCTCGGGAATTCGTCAACAAGGCCATTCAGGAACTACAGGAGTCAAGAGTCATGAGAGGCAGCCGCCGCTCACCCGCTGTGGCCCCCCATCTAGGCGAGGATGGTGGGCTGCGCGTCTGCATCAACGTACCAGGGCTCAACCGAGCCGCATCTCAGGAGCGCCTCTGGCCCTCGCAAGTGGGACGCTGCGAAGGTCCGCCCCACGGCTACGTTCGCATGCCTTATGGCTTGCCGAACGCGGCTGCCGCGTACCAGCGCCTCATGAGGGCCATCCTGGAGGCTCAAGAGGTCAGGCGTTCCGCATCCCTGGCGGAGATGGAGATGGTCCGTGAGGAGCCACCGGCACCTCCGGAGCCTCCCGAGGCCCCTGGGCCTGGGGGCTCATGAGGATCGGCTCCCGCAGCCCACCGAGTCTGCTACACCAACACCCCTTCGTATTCAACATCATCAGGTGACATCTTTCAAGTTTCATTTCCAGCTGGGAGCGCCGTCAGGGCTGCATTATTCCCAGGCCGCGTGGGTCCGTCCCTGCAGCGTGTATCCCTTTCATTTCATGTTCTTAGCTTACTTTATTGGGGGCGCCCCTCCCCAAGTCGCTCGGGTCAGACCCAGCGGCGTGTACCCTTCTTGCGTTTATCTTAGGGCCATGCTTTCGACCCATCATGCTTGTAATTTGGTGCCTGTCCGTGGCACCTTTTCTTCCTGGATGTCGGAAGCTTGCGCGTTAAAGGGGGGGTACCTGAGCATCGCGACTCAGGGCTCCTACCGGCACTCCAGCCCTCACCCTCTGGTCTTGTCCACGGCATCGTGACCTGGCATACCAGCGACGGCTGAGACCAGCTCGAGGGCCGGGACCCGAGGACATAGAGTTTTGACATCTAACCAAGCTTGCGCTTTAAAGGGGGGGGTACCTGAGCATCGCGACTCAGGGCTCCTACCGGCACTCCAGCCCTCACCCTCTGGTCTTGTCCACGGCATCGCGACCTGGCATACCAGCGACGGCTGAGACCATCTCGAGGGCCGGGACCCGAGGATGTAGAGTTTCAACATCTAACCAAATTTGCAGGAACACATCCCAAGATAAGGCTCAATGCCAGGCGCAACCCGCCTTGGGGTAGGGCCCCGTGAGTCCTGCGCTGGCCCACGGGTGCCCCAATACACCTCGCCAGGCCTTTCGTGCCTCGTCGCCTCTCCAAAGCAACTAACGGCTGACTGTCGATTGTCACGGCGAACTCTCATTCTTTCTGCGATGAGCCTGCAGGATCCCTTCAAGGAGCAGCGTCAGGCAAGGCCCTCACGGTGCCTTCTTCACTCTCGTTCGTGCAAACCGCTTCCACGTTAAAGGGGGGTACCTGAGCATCGCGACTCAGGGCTCCTACTGGCTCTCCAGCCTTCACCCTCTGGCCTTGTCCACGGCATTGTGATCTGGCATACCAGCGACGGCTGAGACTCGCTCGAGGGCCGGGACCCGAGGACGTAGAGCAGAAAGGGAAGCGAAGGCGAGAGGGGAGAGGCACATGAGGACCTCGCCAAGCAACCCCTCGCATGCCGATGCATAGACCCGGCGATACACCAGCGAGCGGTCCCTGATTCTTCAGATAAGTCACACTCAGGAAACACTAGCTATCGCAGCACCATCCCCGCACCTAATGCAATCCCATGTTAGAAACGTCGCTTTCCTTTCTCATTGAATGATGGCTTCTTGAGCGCTAAGGGGGACCTCCTGAGCATCGCGACTCAGGGGCCCTTACCGGACATCAGGTCACTCACCTCCTGGCCTTGACCACGGCATCGCGACCTGGCATACCAGCGACGGCTGAAGCCACCTTGGGACTGGGACCTGTCGGTGCAGAGCATCAAGTCCTCATGAGGTCCGAAAGGAAGAAACAAAGCTAAGACGGAATAAGCATGTCGCACTGCTTCACGATGAAGATCATATTGACAAACGGAGCTACAAACACCTTACAAGCCCCCACGGGGAGCGTCTTTGATTCCTCGCAGGGAACAGATCCTAAGGAACGCTAACTACGCGCGCCCCTACAAAAGACGCCATCATCAACAGTGGGCCGCCAGGCACCAGCGCCAACCCCATCCAGATCAGGGGCGGCAACGGCCTGACGAGCCCGCCCTGCTCCGGGAGCGGCGCAGGCTCGAGGGCTCGTAGTTGTCGTCGCTCGTCTCTAGAGTCGTGAAGAGCTCGGCGGAGTCGCTGGATCCTCCGGCGCCTCCATCGCCTGAGGAGCTGCCAAGGGAGCGGTTGGCCGTCCTCTGTCTCGCCGCAGCAGGGTCCCGACCGCCTCGCCCGGGGCAGCACTCCAGCCGGCGACCCTCCGCATCGAAGACCTTGAAGAACATCACCGAAGCACCGTCGTAATCTAGGTGGATCGCGAGGTCGCCCCTTGTCCTGCAGACCCGGGCGATCTCGCCCCAGCCTCGAGTGATGAAGACCTCGCCTGGGGCAACGACCGTGACCTCTACCCCGGTCGCGAGGGTGCTGCAGCCGGTGTGCTGCAAGCAGAGCCCCAGGAGCTGCCCCTGCGGGATGACGGAGGCGAAGAAAGGAGGAAGGCGAATCCAAGACTGAGGAGGCATGGCGGCGTGAAGCACGAACTCTCGGGAGGAGCCTTCGGCGTGGACTCTAGGGGGAAAGACGCACACCTTCGTGACCCGCCGGCACCGACGGCGGCGCCGCCTGTGGCGTTCGGCGTCGACTCCTTCAGAGCCCTCGATATGGGCGTACAAGGGAAGTGGGAACCCTGGTGGTGGCCGCTCACACCAGGGCCTCGGCACTTCCTGGCGGGCGCCCTTACCCCGATGGCAGAGGGCAAGCCATTTCTTCGGCGGAAGCGGGTCAGGATCCTCTCGGGGAGCCTTTCCCTTCTCTGCCGCAAAGAACCGGCGGATCGGAGCCATTGAAGCAAGAAGGAGCAAGGACCGGGAAGAAGGAGAAGCAAGAAGAGATAGACTGGAAGGGCACGCGCTGTTCCGTACATATAGCCGGCGAAGGCCAACCGTCGACCTCCACGATCGCAGGTAATCATGACCCGCTTTGCATGCAGAGACTTGACGAATCCGTGCAGTTGCCGAGGCGTCATGGGGAAGCGGAGACGCCCACGTCCAATCAACCGCCACGGGGCGCCCAAGGCCGCAGGCTGTTAGGGCCCATGGCGCTTCGCACTTGCCCTTTCGCCTCTCCGCTCGGCCAAGTCCGGGCGCGCCTTGGGCCCGGGGGCTACTGTCGGCATTCTAGGAACGGGGGTCCCCAGACTTTCCTGCCTGTGGCCTGCGGCGTGACTCAAAGGGGGGCCCAGCACGGCCCATCTTCATCAACACAAGCTCAAGACCCTCGCGAGGGGCCAAGCCTCACGGGGCGGATGACAAGGAGCTTCCTCAGGCACGGGCTCATCAGGCTGGCTCACGAGGAGGCGGAGAGTTCAAGGCGGGGTACCTCGCGAGGTGCCCATGACGCAAGCCATGACGACCAAGGGCGCCAGTCGGGCGCCAGCCCGCGCAGTGTCCTCCTTTCCTCTTTGGTGCAAAGGGAGCAAGCGCAGGCGAGAGCATCAAGCAAAGGCATCCATTTCGGTGCAACAAGACCAAGACCAGCCCAATGGCAGGAAGGAAGTCATTGTGGAGCCCAAGCAGGCGTCACCACCAGAGCCTTTGACAGGCGAGGACCAACTTTAGTCAGGATAAGTGTACCCGTTGTTCCCCTTCAAAATGGCCAATTGTTGGCGCCCTTCCCGCTCAATATTTGGGAAGAGGCCCAGGGCCTTTGCCTATAAATAGGACTAGCCACCCCCAGGGTAGAGGCATCCGCATCGAGTATCCTCGCTAGAAACCAGTAGAGAGAGCGACTGAACTCCTCCTAGCAGTTCATCGCACCAGCCAAGAACAGACCCTCGCGAGGCTGTTCTTCCTTGTATTGTTCATCATCAGCCCAAGAGGCAATCCACCACACCACACACTGGAGTAGGGTATTACACCACAATGGTGGCCTGAACCAGTATAAACTCTGTGTCTCTTGTGTTGTTCCTCTCGTAGTTTAGATCTCAGCGAGCCGGCGAGGAATAGGTAGGTAGAGGGCGAAATCTCCGTGCGCACCCTAGTGTTCGAACCTCAAGGGTCTGCCGGAACCCGAAATCCGACAGGTCCAGGACAGGTTGAGCTATATTATGGACCACGATCTAGCTTCGCCTCCGTCTATGCCCATGGTATTTTGAGTGCGTAGTTATGTATGCACGATACAAATGCCGCAGTTTGGTCGGGACTGGGACGGATGCTGAATTGCTAGTCAAGCTCTTGACGAGATGGACTGTCCTGCTGCAGAGTTGTTTGGACTCGTTTGAAAGTGTCCAGGAGCTTGGCCACCGAATTAAGGTTCTGCCTGAAAAGGCCGCTCTATGCTTCTGCTGTGAGGGCAGCGATGTGCTCCTCAGTACGGAGGGAGTGTTCCATGTTTCCATTGACTGTTATGACACCACGTGGTCCGGGCATCTTGAGCTTGAGATAAGCGTAGTGTGGCACCACATTGAATCGAGCGAATGCGGTTCGTCCGAGCAGTGCGTGATAGCCACTTCAGAAGGGGATGATATCGAAGATCAACTCTTCGCTTCGGAAGTTGTCCGGGGATCCGAAGACCACCTCCAGTGTGATTGAGCCCGTACAGCGGCCTCTACACCTGGTATGAAACCTTTAAAGGTGGTTTTTGTGGGCTTGATCCTTGAGGGATCAATACCCATTTTCCGCACTGTATCCTGATAGAGCAGGTTTAGGCTGTTGCCGCCGTCCACGAGGACTCACGTAAGATGGAATCCATCGATGATTGGGTCGAGGACCAGTGCGGCTGAACCACCATGACAGATACTGGTCGGATGGTCCCTGCGATCAAAAGTGATTGGCCAGGACGACCATGAGTTGACCTTTGGGGCAACTGGCTCCATCACATAGATGTCCGTGAGCACGCGCTTGTGCTCCCTCTTGGGGATATGGGTAGCGTATATCATGTTCACCATTTTAACTTGGGGGGGGGGACTTCTTCTGTCCCCCTGTGTTCAGTGGCCGGGGCTCCTCGTCATCGTCCTTGCTATGCGACCCCTTCTCCTTGTTCTCGGCATTTAACTTGCCGGCCTATTTAAAAACCCAACATTCTCTGTTGGTATGATTGGCTGGTTTATCAGGAGTGCCGTGGATTTGACATGGACGATCGAGTATGGGGTCCAAACTGGACGGGCCCGGATTGTTTCTTTTGTATGGCTTCTTCCGCTGACCAGACTTAGAGCCACCGAATCTGGCATTGACCGCCGTGTCTTCGGTGTTGTCATTGTTGCTTCGACGCTTGTGTCTGTTGCGTCGGGGCTTGCCATTGCTGTTTCTAGCTTGAGAAGTGCCAGGTTAGCTTGTATTGTTATTGCTACGGGCTAGCCAGCTATCTTCGCTCGCACAGAAGTGGGTCATGAGTGTCATGAGGGCTGCCATGGCCTTCGGCTTTTCTTGGCCGAGGTGCCATCCGTCACGGATGCTATGTTTAAAGGACGCTAGGGCTTCGGCATCCGGACAGTCGTGATCTGGTTCTTTTTAGTTAAAAACCTAGTCCAAAAATTCCTGGCTGACTCTCCGGGCTGTTGAACTATGTGACTTAAGTCGTCGGCATCCGGAGGTCCGACATATTTACCCTGGAAGTTATCAAGGAAGGCGTCTTCCAAGTCCTCCCAGCTGCCAATTGAGTTTTCGGGCAAACTGTTCAGCCAGTGCCAAGTAGGTCCCTTGAGTTTTAGCGGGAGGTATTTGATGGCGTGAAGATCATCACCGCGGGCCATATGAATATGGAGAAGAAAATCCTCAATCCATACAGCGGGGTCTGTTGTCCAATCATATGATTCGATGTTCACGGGTTTAAACCCTTCCGGGAATTCATGTTCCATTACTTCATCAGTTAAGCAAAGGGGGTGCGAGGCGCCTCTATATCGGGCCAAGTTGCAACGTAGCTCAGATGGAGTTCGTCTGCGGTTTTTGGCCCGGACGTGTTTATATTTGTCATGTCCTGCCGGGTGGCCATCATCGCGCATCGGGGCACGCCCCCCCGATCCATAGATCGATCTGTTCTGACCTGCTCTGTTTTCCAGGTCATGCCATAGGTCATATGTATATCCTCGAGATGTTGTGTCTCTGTTTCTATAGCGAGGTATTGTGGGCTGGTGTTCGGCTTGAGTTGCCGCTTTGTCCCAGCCACGTGGTTCTCGGTCAGCCGCATTATGCGCTGGTAGGACGGGCTCCGGCGCCTCGACATCGAATTGGGGTAACAACTTGTGCTTCGGGTAAATTTTGTTGGGCACTCGAGGTCGTATTCTTTGGCTACTAGGGCATTGGTCCATCTATCGTTGAGCAGATCTTGATCAGCTTGAACCTGCTATTGCTTCTTTTTGAGGCTCCTTGCAGTGGCTATTAGCCGGCGCTTAAAGCGCTCCTGATCGACGGGCTCTTCAGGCACGATAAATTCTTCGTCGCCGAGGCTCACCTCGTCCTCAGAGAGCGGAAGGTAGTTACTGTCCTCCGAGTCTTCATTCATGGCATGTTCATCAGGTCTAACTCGCCCATCTTCCCGTTCATCCTGTTCGGAGGTTGTCTCAATGGGGTCTTCATTGTCTTTGGCATCGTCCGGAGTGTTATTTTCTCCTGTGCCGGTACTGTTGTTTTTTCCATGCAATGGTTTAGAGCGGCGCCGTTGACGTCGGCGCTTTGGCTGTATCTCAGGAGGTTTATGCTCGACTGGATCCTCCTCGTTGTCGCCGTTGTTCTCTTTGGGTGTATCCACCATGTATACGTCATACGAGGAGGTGGCTGTCGAGCGCCCTGTAGGCGGTGGTTTTTGTGCCTGCTCCTCTCCGGCATCGTCGTCCATACAGTCAAATTCTTTGGAGTCGTAGTCGAACATGTCGGTTAAGTCTTCGACAGTGGCTATAAAGTGGGTGGTGGGTGGGAAGCAGAATTCTCCGTCATCAGCTTCTAATCCAAATCGGATATAGTTCGGCTAGCAGTCTCCTGATAAAGAGAGGGCTTTTAATGAGTTTAGCACATCGCCAAAAGGTGAGCGCTGGAAGCTATCCGTGGGGCTGAACTCAACGATCAGCGCCTGATCAGGTTTGATGGGCGCGGATGCACGTGGTTTGGAACCTATGGCCGGAGACGAATCCGAGGTTCCGGTGACACAGGCCTCGCTTGAGGTTTTATCTGTGTGCGGCTCTATCATCGTTGAGTCTGTGGCTTCCGCGACGGGGTTGAGCTTCCCGTCCTCGGACAGCGCAATCTTCTCCGAATCTAGGACCAAAGCAGTTACAGGCGCTATCTCCTGGGCACGGTCCGATGACAGATTTAAGTCATGTTCATCATGGTGGCAGGGAGCGGCTGTCGTGGGCTCGAATCCGGCGAAGATCAAGTCTCCGCGGATATCGCCAACATAATTCAAGCTTCCAAACCTGACCTGATGGCCAGGGGCATAGCTGTCAATCTGCTCTAGATGGCCAAGTGAGTTGGCCCGAAGTGCGAAGCCGCCAATACAAAGATCTGTGCGTGGAGGAAAACCTCCCCCTGGACTGCATTGTTGTAGAGGATTGACAGAGCCATCAAACCTTCTGATGACGATGCAGCGGAACTCTCAATGAAAGCACCAATGTCGGTGTCAAAACCGGCGGCGGGTAGGGGGTCCCGAACTGTGCGTCTAAGGTCGATGGTAACAGGAGGCGGGGGACACGATGTTTACCTAGGTTCGAGCCCTCTCTATGGAGGTAATACCCTACTTCCTGCTTGATTGATCTTGATGAATATGAGTATTACAAGAGTTGATCTACCACGAGACTGTATTGGCTAAACCCTAGAAGTCTAGCCTATATGATTATGATTGTCTCTATGGACTAAACCCTCCGGTTTATATAGACACCAGAGGGGACTAGGGTTGTACAAAGTCGGTTACAGAGAAAGGAATCTACATATCCGAATGCCAAGCTTGCCTTCCACGCCAAGGAGAGTCCCATCCGAACACAGGTGAGAGTCTTCGGTCTTGTATCTTCACAGCCCATCAGTCCGGCCCATGTCAACAGGACGGCCGCCTGAGGACCCCTTAATCCAGTACTCCCTCACCTACCGCGCGGGAAAAGCCCCGCCCTCGACTTTTAAATAGTATAGTATACTAATTTTGTATCCATGGATTGTGCCATGGAGCAAAGCCTCAAGAAAATGGCGGTACACATGTACGGAGTATACGGCACGCCCGTCGCGTTCCCGTCGCACCCCAGACGGTCGGTTGGTCTGGCACGCCGCGCTTCGAATGGAACGCGCGTCATATTGCATTTGCACGCACATGTGGGACCGCAATTCAGAACTGGCCATAGGCACACTCCCCGGCCCCGCAAGTCGGGTGAGTTAATAGAAGAGAGAGACGAGCGATAATACTAGAGAAGTGTTGTACAAACGTTGGTGCCTGGACGATCCCTGCAAGACACGGAAGATCAGTTCATCCATGCATGTGACCAGACTCCAGCAGACACGCCTGGATTGGCTATCGTCTACATATCGTGGAGGCTATGTTGTACAGGGCTGTAGTTCTGGTGAGAAATCTAAAAAAAGGTTTCTTGTAATCTCACAAAATTAGGTGTCATGTGCTTCGAATCACTGCGAGGGCTAAACAATGACAATTGAGTTCCTCCAAGGGGCTAGTCATTGGGGGCACATGCACAAAGACTACTTGGCTGCCATCTAGGTCAAGCCGGCTATGTTAATTAGGGCATCTATCGATCGACCCCTTTTCTACGAGTTTATCTTTAATTTGAGCTTTGATCCTCGTCTAGTTTGTTCGTCGGGATTCATGTTGTCTCCTTTGGGCAGTGAGGTTATGATTTCTTGTCATGTGGCATTTTTCGTGTTATATGTTATAATCCGCTGGTTCAGATCAAAATGACGACAACTATGCCTCCAGGGCACGTGCATGAAGACTTCTCGACAGTCATTGACGAGGTCAAGATGGCTCCGGTAGACAAAAAAACTAGTACTCCACTATATAGCCAGGAGCCTCCGCGCTTGCTTGCAAGTGTTGCTCTCTTCACATTGTCTCATCCTCTCCAGATCTAAACACGACAGTGGTGGCCACACTCTCTCTCTCTCTGCTCACCGTTGGTCACAGATCTAGTCGGATCCTCTCTGCCAAGGAAGGTGAGAAGGTGTAATGTTCACGCGGTCGTCCTCGGCGATGGCTCTTACCCACTGTCGGTGTGTCCCGATCAGCGTGCCTTGCCATTCCCTCCCAAGCACCGCTGGCTAGGGAGGGCCTCCGACCCCTTCTTCCTCACTGTCGTAGTGTGGGCGGATCTGGCCTCCCTCCGCCCACCTAGCAACCTCCCGGTGACCCTCAGGTATAACTTCCTTTGAAACCGGCCTTGCCCTACTTCTCGAGCTCCTGGCGTCACTGCATTTGTATCTTTTACTATTTCTCAGGCCCCTTCATAGATAGGATCGATCGGCTGTTCGAAAACCACCTAATTTTTTACTGTTAAGAGGTAAAACTAGTTCATGCACTCAAATCTAGTACTACTTGGTTCAAACAAGGAAGAAAGGGGGTGGGGTGGGGGAAGATTTGTTACCTGAATCTAGTACTTGGTCGAAAGAGGAAATAATGGGGGCGAAAAGTAGCAGAGACTGGCTATCCAACTGGTCTCTAGGTCTAATAGGGAAAAAAGGGAAACGCAGTACAAACTCAATATAAACCCGATCGATTGGTTGAAAAAGGAAAGAAAGTGGGACTGGGGGACAAGTCAACAGAGTAAGTCCAGGACTAGATTTGCTAGCCTCACACAGTATAAGGTGGCTATACCGAACAAAAATGGGACCAACCCAAATATCATGTTCTGATGTTTGTTGCCCCGAGCCACTCTTATGTAATGCCACTTGTAAACTGTAGCAGTCGCACTACTAAAAGTAAGGACACGTTAAACCAATGTTGTTTTCAATGTAATGCCTCCAGTAATATGAATCAATGGCACTTTTTTCATGTCTTGCTAAATTTCCCATTAAGATAAGTTGCTTCTTTTCATTAGAAATGCAACTGTCCTAGTCTGCCTACTCTCCCGTGCCCAAATACCGACTCTGTAGCAGCTATTAATGTAATGTTGCTGGTAAATGAAGCAATGGCACCATTAAAGTAATGTCGTATTCAACAGTTGTCATAGTTAATCCTAATGCCCACACTAATATCTAGCAATGTTGCTGCTTTAGAAATTGCTACGGTCCTTGTAGGATTGCCATTCAGATAAGGAACATGCTTCTTTTCATTTGATGCATGTTTCATCACTTGTTAGTCACCCTCCTTTCCACATTTTTTGTGCAAACAGAGATATACATTTCATGCTTGATCTTAGTTGAACTGCACAAATGATATCCAAATTATAGTTGAACAGTCCAGGAGCTTCACAACCAACCTTGATGTTGCTCAATTTTATTGCAACTAATGAAGAAGAAGCTCTGTGGGTTTCGTTTTCTGATGGAAATGGAACCGGGGCTGGAGCCCTTTTCTTAGAAAAAAGAAGCTGCTAGCTCATGGGACATTGCTTCATTTTAGGTGAACTGCACCAAAAGGTCCCATCAATTGAATCATCCATGTTGGTGACTGGTGTTGTCCCTTCTACGATGGTGTTGACTGCAGATATGGTTCCCTTGACGAGGTATGTTCCTTTTTGGTCTGGCCGTTTGCCAAAGATCCTACATGTTGAGTCTGCTCTTGTGCTACTATTTTGGCACTGCCATGATAAAGTAGTAATGTTATTATTTTGCACCTAATCTAGTGGCACTATTATTTGAGGCAATGTTTTGGCATCGCTTGCCACTGAATTTTTTTATATATCAAAAGAGGGGGGTTTCCTCCGATTTCATTAAAGAAACTCAACCATAGAGAACCATTATCCGACAACATCTCAGTGTAAACGGGCAGTTATGCAACTACTACTAGAACGGACTGAGTACTAGTAGGAGACAAATTTGCCACATAAGCTAGGCAGGTGGGGGACGCAGCACCAGCTCGACCAAGTTTGGATTACAACCCAAATGCTACCACAGAAACATCAGGGGGGAAGATAGGGACTGAAAGAGCCAGCTTCAGCATCCCAGTCTAAGCACCCTGGGCCTCCATCCTTCCGACGCACGGCACACCTTGTTTGCCACCTGCTCGACCGTAGTTTCACAGATAAAATGAAGTAATAATACAGTTAAAATAGAGCGAGTGTCCTCTCTATCATTTCATTTCCAATGTAGATAAAGAAAGTGCTTCTCTTTGTTAGTATATGTTTCATCAACTAGTCCCATTGTTAATGTTTAAGCATTTATGCAAACTAGGGTGCTTAATTTTAGTTTATATGCACAAAAATAGAGATTGGAATGTCTCAAGGCCCCTCCTTGTACTACCGTTGTACACTGATGTTCATCACTGGCAGAAGGTGTATCGGGGAGACTTGGGTCGATTTCCAGTATGAGGCGTCGCAGGGCCCATCTCGCCCTTGCAGCATGGCATACTATGATACTATCGCAATATTTTCTTCTATTTATTAGTGTATGTTTCATCAACTAGTGCCACTATAATGTAATCACGCTTTTTCATTATATGTGCAAACAGGGTTATTCAGCTGCATTTTGGTGGAACTGCACAAATGTACGGATGGAACCGGCATATATGCAGAGTGCGAGGTGTGCCAAGTAAAAATTACCGACACCAACCATGCTCCATGCACACATTGGCATCCACCACCACCAATGGGATGTGTGGCGCTCTTTGTGGACGAATCTTTCTCAGCAGCAAATCCTCTAATCAAATACTAGTAGCTTATATTGGCAGTTTCGTAGGGAGTACTCTTTTCTGAAAGAAGCACCAATCTATTTTTGTTTATTTGTACTCAGTGTCACAAATTTGACACAAAGGTCCGGAGCTATTTTAGGGTGATTGGCGTAGTACTCGGAGACTGATTGTAAGCATGATTTTCGTTAGCTATCACACTGATTGTAAGCATGACCAGATAGAAGATTAGGTTAGTGTGAAGCTTACCTTAAACCCTACCGCTGTCGTTGAAACAAGGCGAGCGTCAAGGGAACCATGGAGAATGGCGGGGAAGCGACATCGCGCCATCTATCCTCCTCTTGTGGTGGGAGAATGAATACTCATGTGGCTCCGGCTGGCTCTGCACCCTCACGGATGGTACACCGTACTCAATCGATTTGTTATCCTCTGGGTGCTCGACCTTCAACCTGTACGCCCCCCACCTCCGCCTGACTTTCGCCTCGGGCGAATCTGTCTGCTCCATCGCCCAGAGGAGATACTTGATGAACTCGAAAGACTGTAGCATGACTACCGCCGAGGAGTACATCGCCGCCCTCATCACCGCCGTCTCGCTCTTTCGCATACATTGCCACATGGCCCTCACCGTCCTTGAAATCTCCCACTCATTGTCAAACCAAGTAAGGATCTCCTTCAACCTGGCTAACTTTGCCTGGTCGCCGCTGGCGATCTGCCTGATTCACTGCTGCATCCTCTCCATAGATGTTCTTCTGAGTGGTCCGGTGCTAGCTCTGAAAGATGGGAGGAGAGAGGTGGTCTTGCAATAGAGAAGAGGGAGAGGCGAGACGGTGGTTCTGGAATGGAGATGATGGAGAGGAGAGGGGTGGTTTTGCAATGGAGAAGAGGGAGTGGCGAGGTGGTGGTTTTCCAATGGAGATGATGGAGAGGAGAGGAGGTGGTTTTGCAATGGAGAAGAGGGAGAGGAGCGTGCGATAGCGATTTAGGATTAGACAAGAGGGCTGGCACGTTGTGACTGGATCAAAATCAAAATCAATTTACCCTTCAATTAAGAAAGCGTCCTCACATTAACTAGTCTCCCTTTTATTCTGGGTCATAATTGACCATGATTTTCACAAATAATATATATGTTATGCATTGAAAAATAATATAATTTGAAAGTACATTCAGGTACGAACCAAACGATACAATTTTTGGTGACATGCATTCACATTTTGCTTGTCAAATACAGTACGTGGTCAAACTTTGACCCAAAATACGCAAAACAAAAAATACTTCCAAGACCAGCGCCGCTCTTCCGCTCTTCTCCTCTTAAACCACCGACCCTCCTCTCTTGTTCCAATCTAAATCTAGCGTCGCTCCTCTCCTCTTCCATTTCAAAACCACCGCCCCTCCTCTCCTATTCCAATCCAAAACCAACGTTGCTCCTCTCCCGTTCTAATCCAAAACCAGCGCTGCTCCTCTCCTCTTCCATTCAAAAACCACCGCCGGCGAGTGAAGGTGTTGTGGAGAAGTAGATCAATGGAGGAGTACAACCTATACATGAGGATCACAAATGGTGACCCTGTGAATCTAGCTAGGATGTTAGAGATACAGTCTTGGTTTGACAACAAGGACCAACTAGCGGCGATGGCGACATCCATGGCCAAATATCTACAATAGAGCGAAAAGGCGGCGATACTCCAAAGGGAGCAAGCGGGAGTACATAGAGCTGCTCCTCTAGGCCATGGAGCAAACAGATTCACCGAATCATATCATTAGGGAGCGGTGGTGGGAGTATCGATCCCAGATGGAGCATCCACCAGAGATTGAAGGATCGAGCATCTACAGGGTGCCGTTTGTGAGGGTGCCGTTTGTGAGGGTGTCGTACCAGAGCGAGCCGGTAGAGTCTTCATTGACCGAACCCAACTACAAGAGGAGAAAAGCAGTTGGCCCGATGACGCTTCCCCGCCATCCTCTCCCTCGCCATTCACATCATCTCACGGGGCGGCTGTCTGCCGCCAAGGAATAGGAGGGGACTGCTGATGATGATATAGACCTGGGGTAGGGTCATAGTCCTGACCTATACGTCCTACCCAAGGTCACTACCCTAGAAGCAAAGAAGCTCAAGAGACGACAAGGACTGCCCAATAAAGGCGTCGTGTGCAATCCACTCGACCAATCAATCACCCGGGCACTACTAGGAAAAGGCCTGCTAATGGCGCACCGGTTTTGCCTACTAATGGCGCGCTACCGGTGCGCCATTAGTATCACGCCACTACGCCATTAGTATAGCCCACGGTGCACCATTAGTATCTGGTATACTAATGGCGCACCACATAGATGTGCGCCATTAGTAACATTGTTTTTTCAAAAAAAAATTAAAAAGAATCATTTTTTTTCTTAATCTCAAGTCAATATGGCTTAATCTCGGGTCAATATGCTTAACCTCAGGTCAAATAGCACTCCGTGGTCAAACTTCCCGAAAGGTCACCCATCCTCACACTACTCCAGCCCAAGCACGCTTAACTTCAGAGTTCTATCCAACCCCAGCAATAGCTCACTTCACAAGCACTTGTTGATATATCTAGCATATCAATCCTATTATACCTTGTTGATGTCTAGGACTTTCATGACTGTGATGAAATTTTGAAAAATACTTCAAACTTCCCGGTCATATTACGTATCATTTTTTGAAAAACAATTCAAAAAAATTCAAAACCAATTTTTTTGAATTTTTTTGAATTTTTTTGCCTCTAGATCTTGAAAGCCCCGTAACTTTTTTTCTGTTAGGTTTTTGGGGATTTTGAAAATGTTACACGGGGTCCCCCCCTGTTAAATTTGGATGTAACATTTTGAGTAGATGATTTTTCATATAAAAAACTTTTTAATCCGAGTTCGTATGCAAAACTTATGGCCATTTTACAAATTTCCAGAGAGATTTTACAAATAAAGTCGAAATTCATATTTGTAAATTTTCCCAACAACTAGACCACATTTCGCATGGGAAACTTATTTTCTTTTATTTTTTTGACATTTTTATCATTTTCTTTTATTTTTTTAAAACTGAAAAGGCGGTCCAGGGGGGTGCATTCGGGAACTTTTGGGCCAAGTTAGTAATGGCGCACCGTGGGGTGGTGCGCCATTACTAGTTAAACTAGTAATGGCGCACCACACCCACGGTGCGCCATTACTAGTTTTGAAAAGAAAAAAGAAAAAAAATTGAATTTTTTTTGAAAAAACTTAGTAATGGCGCACCAGTGGACAGTGCGCCATTACTAACAAATTTTTTTTTGAAACTACTAATGGTGCACGGTGGGTGTGGTGCGCCATTACTATGTCAAGTTAGTAATGGCGCACCACTCCCATGATGCGCCCTTAGTAGTTTTGAAAACATTTAAAAAAAATTACTAATGGCGCACCGTGGGATGTGGTGCGCCATTAGTATTTGCACACTAATGGCGCACCAACACATGGTGCGCCATTAGTATTTAGTAATGGCGCACCACATGTACAGTGCGCCATTAGTGTCCATCCCATCTATAGCCCTTTTCCTAGTACTGGGGTACCCCTCCTTCCTGATGTCACATGACCAGTCGATCACTCGACCATACAAGAAACCACTCAACCTACTGAAGACTAGGAGTCACTCAGAACAGCAACGGTCAGGCATTCACTCTGTAGTCTTTAAGGTCATTAAAAGCACTTATGGCTGGCGTTATCAGTAACGCCCCATCTTTATGTACATTGAACTCTTGGTAACGGGGGATGGCCTGGGTCCTGGCGCACTCTATATAAGCCACCCCCCTCCTCTGGCACAAGGGTTCGCACCCCCTGTAACACACACTCTTATAATCCAATCGACCGCCTCAGGGCACCGAGATGTAGGGCTTTTACCTCCTCCAAGAGGGGCCTGAACTCGTAAACACTTGCATACAATCTCACCGTAGCTAAGACCTTGCCTCCTCATTCGTACCCCCTATACTTACTGTCAGACTTAGAACCATGACAGTTGGTGCCCACCGTGGGGCAAAGCGACTTAGCGACTTCCGGCGAGGTCACATTTTTTCCGATCTTCATCAACATGGTTTCCGGCGGCAGTTTGGTCGTGGGCCACGAGTTCCGACTCGGCGCGCTCACTTTCTTCGCTGACGACTCCGCCTGGCTCCAGGAGGCCCCCCTCGATGTCGAGGTTCTCCCGACTCGTGGCTCATCACAGTTCTGCTCGAGTTCCTGTGGCGTTCTCCTTCGACAGCCATCTTCCCCATACAAGTCGGTCATCGCGTCGTCATCTCACTCCGTTGGACGCCGCCACAAGCGGTCTGGGCGTACGTGGCTCCAGCGGTGGGTGAGACACGCGGTGGCTCATCAGGCCTTCACCCCCAAGTCACGGCGATCGAGCCCGATGTGTTTTTCCCCAACCTCATTGAGCTCGTGCACCAAGCTACCAAAGAGGAACGTCAAGTGCAAGATGACTTCAAGTATGCCAAGTACTCACCCAAGACCTACGGCTTCTCCAACAACCAAGCTTCAACGACTCCTCCAACTTCTACCTCAACCAAGCTATCTACAAGCAACGACAACAAGTCAAGTTACAAGAAAACTTCGACAAGCTCAAGTCGTCCTCCTCCTACTACAAGCAACTTCAATCTGCGTGCTTCATCATCTACTCCAACCGATGAGACCATCAAGACAAGCTCCTTCAAGTGTTTCACTTGCGGTGGCCGAGGCCACAAGTCCTTTCAATGCACCAACAAGTGCACCATGATCCTCAACGACGACGGAACTTATGACTCCATGAGTGAAGAGGAGATGGAAGCCCTTGAGCAAGTGGCCATGCACCGGTGCGTGAACGAAGATGAAGATGATCAAGTCTTTTGTGATGAGTATTCGAGCCCCGCTCTCGTTGTCTCCAAAGTCTTGACTCTTCAACATCAACAAGATGAAGACCAAATATGCCACATCTTCCACACAAAGGCCAGCATCAATGGAAGGTCCGTCAAAGTCATCATCGATGGAGGTAGTTGTCACAACTTGGCAAGTGAAGAACTATGCTCCAAGCTACAATTGGTCAAGATGAACCACCCGCACCCATACAAGGTCCAATGGCTAAGTGATTTCGGCACTATAAAAGTTGAGCATACAGTCAAGGTTTCCTTCAAAATTGGAGCATATGAGGACACTTTGGAGTGTGATGTCGTCCCTATGTCCGTTTTCCACCTCCTTCTTGGTCGACCATGACAATTTGACCGAGGCGTCATCCACAATGGGCGTACCAATCACTATAGCTTCAAGATGAAAGGGAAGGAGTATGTGCTACAACCTATGTCTCCTAGTCAAGTGATAGCCGACAAGCAAGCCACCCATCATGGAGAAAAAGAGTGAGAAAGTGATCCACCCAAAAGAGAGTGAGAGCCACAAGCCAAAACCGAGTGCCTCCACGATGAGCGACAAGAAAAACTTCGTCCTATTTGCCACCAAAAGAGAGATGAGAGAAGTGTGTGAGAACCCATCGAGTGTTATGCACTTTGTCCTTGTGTGCAAGGACGAGTCACCAAAAACTAACACCTCTCACGATCTACCTTTAGTTTTCTCTTCTCTTTTGCAGGAATTCCAAGATGTTTTCCTCGATGAGCTACCTCCGGGACTACCTCCACTACGAGGCATTGAGCACCGAATCGACCTCATCCCCAGAGCAACTCTGCCAAACAAAGCTCCATACCGCGTCAACCCCGAAGAAACTAAGGAGATCCAACAGCAAGTACAACAACTAATCGACAACGGACATGTACGTGAAAGGTTAAGCCCTTGTGTCGTTCCGGTTATACTTGTGCCCAAGAAAGATGGTAGTTTTCGCATGTGCTCGGATTGTAGACCCATCAATGCTATTACCGTTCGTTATAGGCATCACATTCCTCGCCTAGATGATATGCTTGATGAACTTAGCGGTGCCACCATTTTTTTAAAAATTGATCTTAAAAGTGGCTATTATCAAATCCGCATACAAGAAGGTGATGAATGGAAAAACGCTTTCATAACCAAATTTGGCTTGTACGAGTGGTTGGTTATGCCTATGGGTTTATTGGAAGCTCCCGGAACTTTCATGTGTCTTATGCATTTTGTGCTTCGTCCTTACATTGGAGTGTTTGTTGTGGTTTACTTCGATGACATTCTTGTTTTTAGCAAATCCATGAAAGAGCATGTAAATCATGTTAGGGCTGTTTTGCAAACTCTTCGCAAGGAACGTCTTTATGCCAACATGAAAAAGTGCACATTTGGTGTTAACAAGATTGTTTTCTTGGGTTTCGTTGTTTCTTCCAAGGGTGTCCATGTTGATGATCTAAAATTGAGGCAATTAAAACTTGGCCCCAACCCACCAATTTGCAACAAGTGTGTAGCTTTCTTGGCCTTGCGGGTTTCTATCATTGCTTTGTGAAAGACTTTAGCACCATCACCGCACCTTTGCATGCTTTGAGTAAGAAAAATGCTCCTTTTGTTTGGGGACCCTTGCAATCTACCACTTTTTATGAGCTCAAATCTTTGCTTACTCATGCTCCGATTCTCGCTTTGCCCAACTTTGACAAAACTTTTGAGGTTCATTGTGATGCGAGTGGTACCGGAATTGGCGGAGTTTTGATGCAAGAAAAATGAGCCATTGCATATTTTAGTGAAAAACTCTCCAGTGCTCAACTTAACTATCCCATCTATGACAAAGAATTGTATGCTTTAGTGTGTGTGCTACATGTTTGGGAACATTATCTTAGACCTCATGAGTTTGTCATACATACCGATCATGAAACGCTTAAGTACTTGAAAGGTCAAACTAAATGGAACAAGCGTCATGCCAAATGGAGTGAATTTATTGAATCTTTTCCATTGTGATCAAGTACATTAAGGGTAAGGAAAATTTTGATGTGGATGCCCTTTCCCGCATATGCACGCTTGTCACTAAACTTGAGTTGAATGTTGTTGGCTTTGAGCACATCAAAGACTTGTATGCGAATGATCCTACCTTTGCTACCCCTTATGCTAAGTGTTTGACGCATACATCTTGGGAACGATATTACATCAAGGATGATTATCTTATGAGAGCTAACAAACTTTGCATTCCTGAGTCTTCTCTTCGTTTGCTCCTTTTGCAAGAGGCTCATGGAGGCGGACTCATGGGACACTTTGGACGCGACAAGACATTCGCCATGCTCTCCAAGAACTACTTTTGGCCCAAGATGTTCTGCAACGTCTCACGCTTCACCAACCGATGCTCGACATGTTGCAAAGCTAAGTCTAAAGCTCAATCCCATGGTCTTTACATGCCTCTTCCTATTCCTTATCAACCTTGGGAAGACATTAGCATGGATTTTGTACTTGGCTTGCCTAGAACTCAAAATGGAAAGGATTCTGTGTTTGTTGTTGTGGACCGATTTTCTAAGATGACACATTTCATTCCATGCAACAAGATAGACGATGCTTCACATGTTGCAAATCTCTTTTGTAGGGAAATCTGGCGACTCCATGGAGTACCAAAGGCAATCATCTCCGACCGCGACGTCAAGTTCTTGAGTTACTTTTGGAAGGCGCTATGTGCCAAGCTCGGAATCAAGCTCTGTTTTCCTCGGCATACCATTCTTAAACCGACGGCCAAACGGAGGTGACGACCCGTACACTGTCCACTCTACTTCGCGTGTTGATCCAGAAGAACATCAAGGAGTGGGAGGAGTTTCTACCCATCGTCGAATACGCCTATAACCACACAAGACATTCGACTACTGGCAAGTCCCCCTTCGAGGTCGTCTACGGCTTCAACCCGTTGTCCCCATTGGACATTCTACCTCTACCACTACAAGAGCACACCAACATGGACGCGAGTGCACGAGCAAGCTACATCAAGAAGATGCATGAAGATACAAGGAACACCATCGAGTGCCAAGTACAACGACTTGCGACCAAGCTCAACGTCAACAAGCAACCCATGATATTCAGCATTGGAGATCTCGTGTGGCTACACCTTCCCAAGGACCGCTTCCCCAACGAACGCAAGTCCAAACTTCTACCTCGAGCTGATGGACCCTTCAAGGTGCTAGCACGCTACAACAACAACGCTTACAAGATCGACCTACCAAGTGACAAGTACAATGTGAGCGACATCTTCAACATCAAAGACCTCTCACCATACCATGGTGATGAAGATTTCGATCCGAGGTCGGATCTTTCCCAAAGGGGGAGATGATGCGAAGCATCCAACGATCATCCCCATGGACGCATCTACATCTCCTACAACACCACTTGGACCTATGACTAGAGCACGTGCAAGAGCTCTCGAAACCGAGGTGACATCACTCCTCTCACAACTCCCTTTTGATTCACACGAGACATGGCTACTACCTCAAACGGAGACGCTTTGCATACTCAAGTACCAAGGAGTTAGCCATGGATAAGCTAGGAAGCAAGGAGAACCGGAAGTGGAAGGCATGCGTGAAGACAGAGAGGAAAAATGCCAAGTCCCAGGCTGGCCGGATGATCCGGACGAGGGCCCAGACGATCCGGACCCCGGTCCGGACGATCCGGCTAACTCGCCCAAAGACACCCAAAGCTGAACCCCGAAGTCGGACCATCCGGACATCGCCTGGACATCTGGACCCCAGCCAGACATCCGAACCTGCACCACCACCGTCTGCGTCACCAGATCATCCGGGCCACCACCCGGATCATCCGGACAGAGCCCGGATCATCCGGACCCCACCTGCGTGTGCGTGTTGGGCTGAGGCCCATGTACCCCTTCGCCACCCTAGCCTATATATAGGACTACTCCTCCTCTCTTCGAGACTTAGCCTTGATTTAGCTCATTTGCGAGATAGAGCCTCTATCATCCATCCGGATCTACTCCTCATGAGGGATGGACACCTCTTCAGAGAAGATCCACCTGGATTCAAGACCTCCATTCGGAGAAGACCATCAAGACCTCCTCACTGAGAAGAACCGGTTACCCTTTGTATCGTCTCTTGTTGGATTTGGATCTTGCATTACCTCGTGCCTCGATGATCTAGCACATGTGTGACTTTTATTCTTGTTGGTTGAGTGTTTTTCCCTCGTTCCCCTCCTCGTGTTTTTCATGTTCTTCGTGTTCTTCGTAGGGATCTGCTCCAATCATGAAAGATCGGCCTCTAGGGTTCTACCCTACATCACGTTCACAACGTCCGGTGTTGCTCCTGCAGCGGGTCTTGCACCTAGCGGTGCTTCCAGGACGTAATTCTTTTGTGCAGCAATGAGGATAATCCTCAAGTTACGGGCCCAGTCCGTGTAATTGCTACCATCATCTTTCAACTTAGCTTTCTCTAGGAACGCATTAAAATTCAACAGAACAACAACACGGGCCATCTATCTATGACAACATAGACATGCAAAAAACTATCAGGTACTAAGTTCATGATAAATTAAAGTTCAATTAATCATATTACTTAATAACTCCCACTTAGATAGACATCCCTCAAATCATCTAAGTGATCATGTGATCCAAATCAACTAAACCATGTATGATCATCATGTGAGATGGAGTAGTTTTCAATGGTGAACATCACTATGTTGATCATATCTACTATATGATTCACGCTCGACCTTTTGGTCTCAGTGTTCCGAGGCCATATCTGCATATGCTAGGCTCGTCAAGTTTAACCCGAGTATTCTGCGTGTGCAAAACTGGCTTGCACCCGTTGTATGTGAACATAGAGCTTATCACACCTGATCATCATGTGGTGTCTCGGCACGACGAACTTTTGCAACGGTGCATACTCAGGGAGAACACTTGTATCTTGAAATTTAGTGAGAGACCATCTTATAATGCTACCATCGAACTAAGCAAAATAAGATGCATAAAAGGTAAACATCACATGCAATCAATATAAGTGATATGATACGGCCATCATCATCTTGTGCCTTTGATCTCCATCTCCAAAGCACCGTTATGATCACCATCATCACCGGCGCGACACCTTGATCTCCATCGTAGCATCGTTGTCGTCTCGCCAACTATTGTTTCTACGACTATCGCTACCGCTTAGTGATAAAGTAAAAAACAATTACAGGGTGATTGCATTGCATACAATAAAGAGACAACCATATGGCTCCTGCCAGTTGCCGATAACTCTGTTAAAAACATGATCATCTCATACAATAAAATTTAGCATCATGTCTTGACCATATCACATCACAACATGCCCTGCAAAAACAAGTTAGACGTCCTCTACTTTGTTGTTGCAAGTTTTACATGGCTGCTACGGGCTTAGCAAGAACCGTTCTTACCTACGCATCAAAACCAAAACGATTTTTCATTAAGTATGCGCTGTTTTAACCTTCAACATGGACCGGGCGTAGCCACACTCGATTCAACTAAAGTTGGAGAAACTGACACCCGCCAGCCACCTGTGTGCGAAGCACGTCGGTAGAACCAATCTCGCATAAGTGTACGCGTAATGTCGGTCCAGGCCGCTTCATCCAACAATACCACTGAATCAAAGTATGACATGTTGGTAAGCAGTATGACTATTATCGCCCACAACTCACTTGTGTTCTACTCGTGCATACAACATCTACGCATAAACCTGGCTCGGATGCCACTGTTGGGGAACGTAGTAATTTCAAAAATTTCCTACGCACACGCAAGATCATGGTGATGCATAGCAACGAGAGGGGAGAGTGTTGTCCATGTACCCTCGTAGACCGTAAGTAGAAGCATTATGACAACATAGTTGATGTAGTCGTACGTCTTCACAATTCGACCGATCTTATTACCAAAAACACGGCACCTCCGCGATCTGCACACCTTCGGCTCGGTGATGTCCCACGAACTCACGATCCAGCAGAGTGTCGAGGGAGAGTTTCGTCAGCATGACGGCGTGATGATGATGATGATGAAGCTACTGACGCAGGGCTTCGCCTAAGAACCGCAACGATATGACTGAGGTGGATTATGGTGGAGGGGGGCATCGCACACGGCTAAGAGATCAATGATCAACTTGTGTGTCTATGGGTTGCCCCCTCCCCCGTATATAAAGGAGTGGAGGAGGGGGGGAGGCCGGCCTCCTAGGCGCGCCCCAAGGGGAGTCCTACTCCCGCCGGGAGTAGGATCCCCCGCCCCTTCCCTAGTTGGATTAGGAGAGAAGGAAGGAGGAGGAAGGAAAGGGGGGTCGGCCCCCTTCCAAATTCGGATTGGGCTTGGGGGCGCCCCCTCCTTTGCTCCCTTCTCCTCTCTCCCACTATGGCCCAATAAGGCCCATATACCTCCCGGGGGGTTCCGGTAACCTCCCGGTACTCCGGTATATGCTCGAAATCACCCAGAACCATTCCGATGTCCAAATATAGTAGTCCAAAATATCGATCTTTATGTCTCGACCATTTGGAGACTCCTTGTCATGTATGTGATCACATCTGGGACTCCGAACTACCTTCGGTACATCAAAACACATAAACTCGTAATACCAATCGTCATCAAACTTTAAGCGTGCGGACCCTACGGGTTCGAGAACTATGTAGACATGACCGAGACATGTCTCCGGTCAATAACCAATAGCAGAACCTGGATGCTCATATTGGCTCCCACATATTCTACGAAGATCTTTATCGGTCAAACCGCATAACAACATAAGTTGTTCCCTTTGTCCGGTATGTTACTTGCCCGAGATTCGATCGTCGGTATCTCAATACCTTGTTCAATCTCATTACCGGCAAGTCTCTTTACTCGTTCTGTAATGCATCATCCAGTAACTAACTCATTAGTCACATTGCTTGCAAGGCTTATAGTGATGTGCATTACCGAGAGGGCCCAGAGATACCTCTATGACAATCGTAGTGACAAATCCTAATCTCGATCTATGCCAACTCAACAAATACCATCAAAGACACCTGTAGAGCACCTTTATAATCACCCAGTTATGTTGTGACGTTTGGTAGCACATAAAGTGTTCCTCCAGCATTCGGGAGTTGCATAATCTCATAGTCATAGGAACATGTATAAGTCATGAAGAAAGAAATAGCAACATACTAAATGATCAAGTGCTAAGCTAACGGAATGGGTCAAGTCAATCACATCATTCTCTAATGATGTGATCCTGTTCATCAAATGACAACTCATGTCTATGGCTAGGAAACTTAACCATATTTGATTAACGAGCTAGTCAAGTAGAGGCATACTAGTGACACTCTATTTGTCTATGTATTCGCACATGTACTAAGTTTCCGGTTAATACAATTCTAGCATGAATAATAAACATGTATCATGATATAAGGAAATATATAAATAACAACTTTATTATATCCTCTGGGGCATATTTCCTTCACTGGATGTCTTCTAGTCCAAAAAAAATCCACAAAAAGTTTTGCTGCGTTTGGACTCCATTTGGTATTGATTTCATGCGATGTAAAAAACATGCAGAAAACAACATCTGGCACTTGGCACTATGTCAATAGGTTAGTACCAAAAAATGATGTAAAATGACTGTAAAATGATTGTAAAACATCCAAGAATGATAATATAACAGCATGGAACAATCAAAAATTATAGATACATTGGAGACGTATCAGCAACGATCACCGAGGGGTTCTTCATCATCCTTGCTGCCCTTCCGATGATGCGTGAGTAGTTTACCACAGACTTACGGGTCTGTAGTTAGTAGCTAGATGACTTCTTATCTCTTTTTGTTCTTCAATACAATGTTCTCCTCAGTGTTCTTGGAGACCTATTTGATGTGATGACTTTTTGCAGTGTGTTTGTTGGGATCCGATGAATTGTGAGTTTATGATCAGATCTATCCATGAATATTATTTAAGTTTTCTCTAAACTCTTTTATGCTTGATTGTTATAGCCTTGTATTTATTCTCCGATTTATTGGTTTGGTTTGGCCAACTGGATTGATTTAGCTTGCCATGGGAAGAGGTGCTTTGTGATGGGTTAGATCTTGCGGTGCTCAATCCCAGTGACAGAAGGGGACATGACACGCATGTATTGTTGCTATTAAGGGTAACAAGATGGGGTTTATTCATACGTGGGTTAATCTTGTCTACATCATGTCATCTTTCTTAATGCATTACTCCGTTTTTCCATGAACTTAATACACTAGATGCATGCTGGATAGCGGTCGATGTGTGGAGTAATAGTAGTAGATGCACAATCGTTTCGGTCTACTAATCTTGGACATGATGCCTATATACATGATCATTGCTTTGGATATTATCATAATTATTCGCTTTATATCAATTGTCCAACCGTAATTTGCTTACCCACCGTATGCTATTTTCTCGAGAGAAGTCTCTAGTGAAAACTACGGACCACGAGTCTCCGAGGTGCCTGCCTCACCATTGTGAGTGCTACAGGCTACCCAGCTATCCTCTCCTGTGCAAAAGCAGCTCATAAGAGAGGTGAGGACTGCCATGGTGCTCTGCTTGTCTTGCTCGAGCTGTCGAGCGAGCCATTCATCTCTAATATTATTTTTGAACGCCATGATGGCCTCAACGTTGGAGCGGTTTATGATCTGATTCTTTTCGGTTAGGAACCTGTTCCAGAACTTCTGGGCTGATTCGCTCGATTGCTGGATGACGAGGCTAAGGTCTTTGGCATCCAGAGGTCGAACATAGGTCCTTGGAAATTTTCCCTAAAGGCATCCTTGAGGGCTTCCCAGCTCCCGATGGAGTGAGGAGGCGGGTTGTTGAGCCAATGCCTTGCCGTCACCTTTAGCTTGAGCGACAGATACTTGATGGCTTGGAGGTCATATCCATTGGCCATGTGTATGTGCAGGAGGAAATCCTCGACCCACACAGCTAGATCGGTTGTGCCATCATATGATTCTATGTTGATGTATTTAAACCCGACCAGGAATTGATGTTCCATTGCCATGTCTGTAAAACAGATAGGGTGAGCGGGACCTCGGGTCTGAGTAGTGCCGCGACGGATGTCGGGGAGATCCGTGTGTAGGCCTGGTCCCGAGCTCGGTCATTCCTGTCCATCCATGCATCATAGCGGTCGCGTCCCGCGGATTCGCGCCTTCTGGATCCGTAAATGGATCGAGGCGGCAGCCGGTTTGCTTCTATTCGACGTCGAACGTTATGAGGGTCTATGTAGTCCACAGGGTCCTTGCCATGACGGGGTGGAGCCGGTTGGGTGTGGAAATTTTCTCACACTAGTCTGTCACACCCTCTAGGGGCCGATCAGGCACATCGGCGGTTATTCGTCATCTAACTTAGACAATAGACGCCTGCGCGGATAAGATTTGGGCCCGCTACGGCATCGCTCTTTGAGATCTTGTTCGACCGAGAGTACTTCAATCCACTTTTCGTTCAGCGCATCTGTATTGGCCTGCAGCAGCTGCTGCTTGCATTTCATACTTCGAGCAGTGGCGATAAGGCGCCGCTGGAAGCGCTCTTGCTCAAAGGGGTCTACGGGGACGATATAGTCATCGGGGTCGAGGCTCGTGTCATCCTCGGACTTCGGCATATAGTTGTTGGCAGCCCCTTCAAAGAGGTCATCGGGGTCTAGGTCCTCGAGGATTCCTTCCGGGGTGGCGTGACATTCCAGGGAAGCTTGAAGATCTTCCCCTAGGTCATCAGCCTCATCTGCCGCCGTGCCGCTGTTGTTTCCGTTGGGTTTCCCATTGGTGCCCCGCCCGCGTCTGCGTTGACGCCTGGGGGGGTCTAGGTGTGTCGACCATGTATACATCGTAGGTAGATGTTGCGGTCCACTTGTTGGTATTTACTAACGGTGAACTATTTTTACTGGGGCCATCGGCATCTTCATCCATGTCTGTGGCCTCGTCATAGTCTAGCACGTTGGTTAAGTCATCAACCGTGGTGACAAGGTGGGTGGTGGGTGGGATGTAAATTCCCGATCGTCGGCTTTAAGTCCGATCTTGTTGTAAACCGAAGTCTTGCCATTCGAGATTGACATGCTCTGGATACTGTCAAGCATCTTGTTCATGTGAGATAGCTCTTCGGAGTTAGGTTGTAAGAGGGGCTAACTCAAAGTACGCCTGGCGTATAACTCAACGTGTTTTCGGCGAGGTGAGGATCTGAGGGCAATTCCAGATCCTACGCCAGGGTCGGTTCTAAATCTGACGTGGCTTCAGAGATGGGGA
Organism: Triticum aestivum; assembly: GCF_018294505.1. NCBI lineage: Eukaryota > Viridiplantae > Streptophyta > Magnoliopsida > Poales > Poaceae > Triticum > Triticum aestivum. Next base: position 317,181,002 of record NC_057795.1, read on the forward strand.
CCGGACTAGCGTTCGGGCCAGGAGTCGAGGTGATATCGCCTGGGGCCACCGGGCTAGGCACCTTCGGTGGTGCCAAGGAGCCTGATCTGATGTCCTCAAAGGAGATCTGTTCCGGAGTCGAGCCTCCCATGCTTGGTAAACCCTCAAACCGGTCTAGCGTCCAGCCTGATAGGAAAAGCTCGCCACGGGAGTCCGCAGTGTACTCCAGGCCTTTAAAGGTCACAATCTAACCTGGGGCATAGTTCTCAATGGAGGCTAGATTGCCTGTTGAGTCGGCGCAGAAGATCATGCTTCCGAACACAAAGAGTTGGTCAGGGACATAAACGTATCTGGGGTCGGTGCTGCAGTTGATCTGCAGATGAGCCATCGATCTTTTTGTTGATCTCACAACGGAACTCTCAATGAAAGCACCAGTGTCGGTGTGAAATCCGATAGACCTTGGGGTAGGGGGTCTCGAGTTGTGGATCTTGGATCGATGGTAATAGGAACAGGAGAGACAATGTTTACCTAGGTTCAGGCCCTCTTGATGGAGGTAAAACCCTACATCCTGCTCTTTTTATATTGATGGAGATGTATCAAGTACAGAGTTGATCCACCTCGAGATTGTAAGTTGTGTTCTACCTCAAGGGCTAGGCGAATGTAATTGTGATTTGGTCCCCTCTACGGGCTAAACCCCTTGGCTTATATACACGGGCCCATTAGCCCGGCTCAGAGACTATGGGCCGACTAGGTTAGTAACCCCTAGTCCAGGATACCGTCTCCTCTTGGCTGAGGTGATAAGGCCTCTTCCAATGCACGTGTGCTTAGATGGAGTGCTAGGTGCTTTAACAAGTTTAGCAACTAAAGCCCTCGATGCATAGGTGCTTAGTTTCTTGTTGCTAAGCTTATTTCCTTTAATTGTTTAATAACTAAACTCTTTCATGCATAGGGTAAACTTCTTTCATTTAAGTGTCTTGCATAGGTCAGCTTGGTATTCGTTCTTCCTGGGGTCATCAAACTCATCTCTCTCCTCTTGCATTATCAATTTTTTTGCCTATGTGGCATGCTTAGCACCCGTACATAGTGGAGCACAGGAAAGGGCCTAAGGGAGCATTCACGTGAGGCACTGTCGTATGTAATGGGTGCGGCTGATGACATGTCAAGATTCGCGCAGGCCATCTGATGGCAGCCAACACGTTCGCTCCGAGCTCTAAAAATCAGACATATATTTTGCCATTTTGAAAGAAAAAGAACAGTAGTCTACCACCATAAGGCCATGAACTATGGTGACACTACCTATATACTGCCTCACCATTGCCACATAGAAAAATAACATGGAAACCATTGTCCCAAAATCCAATGCCCAACGCAGCACTATCCTCAAGCCGATCTTATTTACTTATCACATTTCTCTCTCCTGTTTTACCCAAATCTCAGCCCAACACTCTGTTCATCCTTTCTATTTTCTCTTCCCTTCTCTTGTCTTTCATTGACTCATCGCACTTTTGTCAGGGAGGAGACGGCCTCCTCTGCAAGATCCCCTTTACTCTGCAAGCAGCACAAACAGCAATCAAGGACCTCCCAAACCTACGTGGAGCGTTGAGGCATCTGTCTACTGTGTAGTGTTGGCCATGCCCGAAGTAAGGAAGTCTCCTTGATAAGTTCCTCACTTTCCCCACAAAAAAAGTTCGTCCTTTCCAGTTCATAATTTTTTTGGAGCTTTTCCCATATAGTATGGCTTCATCAGCCTTGAAAAAATAATAAAAATGGCCCGGTTAGAGCATCTCCAATAGACGGTCCAAATGTAAAAACACCTAACTCTTGGACCGTCTGAGGCAAAAAACGCTTCTCCAGCAGACGGTCCATATGTAAAAAAATTAGACCGCGGCCTCCTCGTGATGTAAAACGCAACACCTCGCGGTGCAAATTTACATCACGAGGTGCATTTGGTCCAACAACAGCCGCCGCCCGCGAACGCCCAACCGCCACTTCATTTCCCTTCCCGCCCGCCCGCCCGCGTCTGCCCGCCTGCTTCCTGCCCAGCCGCCGCCGCCCCCGCCGTTCGGCGCCGCCATGTCCAAAGGCGACGACCCCGCTGCCTTCTCCGCCGTCGTAGCCGGTGGGCTGACCCACGTGGCTACCGCCACTGCCATCTCGCCCGCAACCGCTGCCATGCCGCCGCCCCCGCCCGCCGGCCCGGATTAGCACCACCCCGGCCGGTGGCCACCGCGCCGACCGCGAAGCCTACGAAGGGACGAGGCGGCGGAAAACAGGCGGCCAACCGCAGCCGCAACCCGACCGACAGTTCTACATGGCCGGTGAAGCTCTCCAAGGCAGCCGCGGCGGCTCGGGTTGACGAATCGTAGCCGATGCGGCCGGCGACCTCCTCCAGCAGCCCTACATCCATTCCTCAACCTCCCCCACCGCCACCGCCGGCCGTGGAGGACGATGTGGCCACGCCGATGGTCACCGCCTCCAACATGTTCGACGAAATGTCTCAAAGGTATAAATTTTCCGGTTGTCCTCTCGTTTGTTGTTTTAAACTGTATGTGTTTTTGATTGTTTGTGCGTCCAATTGTAGTCTTGATGATGAAGCTTTCATGCACGCGACAAATGTGGCAAATGATGATTACATGTATGCGTCACAATAATATGAAACCCAATATGATGATGACAATCTTGATGTGGTTGATGAGGGCTTTGTTGTCAAGGGAAGAAGTGGAAATTATACCACCGCGGAGGATGTGTTGATATGCACCGCTTGGATGAAAATCTCTCAAGATGCAAGCATTGGAAATGACCAAACGGTGAAGACTTATTGGCAACGCATCAAGGAGTACTTCGATGAGTGCAACACAAGTGGTCACTTCCGTTCGAGCGACTCTCTACGCCAATGTTGGTCCACCATCAACGCCGAACGCCAAAAGTGGTTCGGTTGCTTGTCAAACGTTGCTCGCATGAACCCAAGTGGTTGCTATTAGGTTCTACGGTAGCGTGCGTCGACTGCAAATTAAAAATTCCTATGAGAAGAACAACCAAGAACATGCTACAGGAGATGGATCACAGATCGTTACCACTAGACGCGCAGTGCTGTGCAGCAGAAGTAGAGTTGAGGCAGCGCGTCCGCGTGGATCGTCTCCTCCTTGTCCGATCTCCCTCGAACAGCCAGTCGTCCGATCCCACGTACAAGTTCGCCGGAGTGGCGCAAGTGCACCGCCTCTAATGGTATCCGCGTGTGTAGGAGGAACACCGTGCGGTGGACTACTAGGTCCAACCACACAGTCAGCGGCGAGTGGAGGTGGCTATTCGCAACACATGCAAACCCTAGTGACAGCGCCGAAGCGATCAGCCGCATGAGTGTGCCGCACCTCCACTTTATATAGGCGTCTGTCGCGGGCTCAACACTTGGGCCTCGCATGAACCCTAAAGCCCAAAGTCTACTCGGTCACGTTCCGAGTCCAGTTCAGATCACATCCGACCAGTGTCCTATGAACCGACCCCGTAGGTTCCTTCCCTTAAGCGCGCGACCCCTTAGGTTCAAGTCGGCTTGATCGTAGATCGGATCACCTCTGAACTGCATGGTTGGTAGCGGCCTCTAGCAAGGCATGCCGAACACCAAGCAGAGTATGAAGCTGGTTAGGCGAACCTGTACAATGTGTCACACATCTATTCCCTTTGCCTCATGATATATGTTGTCGGGCTCAAGGCGAGACTGTCATCCTTGTGCTAGCCCGACCTCTTTCTCGTTCCAGTGATGCCGACCACTATCTGGATTATCTCATAATCCTTGTCGCATGGCCATGCTTATCCTGGTCGGATCACACGAGGGGCCCAGAGTATATCTCTCCTAATCAGAGGGGCAAATCCCATCTTGCTCGACCACGTCTCGCAACATGGGACTGGAAAAACCCGAAACCTACCTTTGTAACTACCCAGTCACGTAGTAGCGTTTGATCGGCCCAAAGCAAGTCTATCACCATCCCGAGTACATGCGCCAGCTCAGGTCTTAGGACATAGAACGTATGTTGTACTAGAGACTCACAGATGACATATCGCTGCGTCTCATAGTTGGGTCTGTCCGACTCGGACCTTATCTCGACTTGGATCCGACTACGTCGAATCCGACCAGACCTTTCCAAGTCCATATTATCCGGTTAGCATCCAATGCTCCATGGCTAGTGCGACCGAGCCATCGACCATGTCATATGCTTGTCTAGTCGGCTACGCGTCCACACAGCCCTTTCGACTAGGGACCTTTTAGGATAGTCATCATACAATGCATAGTCCCACAAACAAGTCACATACTTGCTGATACACGTCATTGATAATGTCCAAGGACTATCTTTATTCATAAACACATAGGAAATATCACCATACATGATTGCCTCTAGGGCATATCTCCAACAGTCTTCCACTTGCACTAGAGTCAATCAAATAGACATCGAATGCCCATAGCTCTAACGTGCACCTCATGCTTGGGTTGTGGAAGCGGCTTACTCAAAAGATCTGCAACATTTGCATCCATGTGAATCTTGCATAACTCTACATCACAATTCTTTACGATCTTTCATATCAGGTGATATTTCCGATCTATGTGTCTGCCCTTGTGGTGATTCCTCGGCTCCTTGACTTGTGTGATGGCACCAAAATTATCACAATGAAGGTCCAACGGTTTCACCGAGGCTGGGAAAATACCAAGATCATCCAGAAAATGCCGGATCCAAACACCTTCCTTTGCAGCTTCACAAGCCGCAATGTATTTGGCTTCTATGGTAGAATCGGCCACCGTATCCTACTTGGAACTCATCCAATGCATTGCCCCTCCGTTCAGGACGTACACAAATCCGGACTATTATCGACAATCATCTCTGTCGGTTTGGAAACTAGCATCGGTGTAACCCTTTATGACAAGCTCTTCCTCACCTCCATAAACTAGGAACATCTCTTTAGTCCTTTTCAGGTACTTCAAAATAGTCTTCACCGCTGCCCAGTGACTCTCACCTGGGTTGGCCTGGTATCTACTTGTTAGGCTTATTGCAAAAGCAACATTAGGCCGTGTACATATCATGGCATACATGATGGATCCAATTGCCGAGGTATACGGAATCCTACTCATCCTGTTTTGCTCATCAGATGTTGAAGGACTCTGAGTCTCGCTTAGCCTTATACCATGTGAGAGTGGCAAGAACCCTTTCTTCGCCTCACTCATGTTGAACTGCTTCAACACTTTATCTATGTACGTGCTCTGGCTCAAGCCGAGCATCCTCCTCGATCTATATCTATAGATCTTAATGCCTAAAATATACACTGCCTCACCAAGGTCTTTCATCGAAAACTTGCCATTCAATGATCCCTTGACCGAGTTCAGCATCGAAACATCATTTTTGATCAGTAATATGTCATCCACATATAAGATCAAAAACACTATTGAGCTCCCACTTTACTTCTTGTATAAACAAGCGGCCTCTTTGCTTTTGATGAAACCGAGACCAGTGACGACCTCATCAAAACGAATATTCCAGCTCCGAGATGCTTGGCTCAACCCATAAATGGATCTCTTGAGCTTGCATACCTTACTAGTGCTAGTCGGATCGACAAAACCCTCAGACTGTATCGTATACACGTCCTCGGTTAAATTTTCATGAAGGAAAGCCGTTTTGACATCCATCTACCATATCTCGTAATCAAAATATGCAGCTATAGCTAGTACGATCCTCACCGACTTCAGCATCGCTATCGGCGAGTAAGTCTTATCATAGTCAATTCCTTGAACTTGTCCATAACCCTTAATGACAAGCCGAGCTTTGTGGATCTAAACATTTCCATCCACATCGGTTTTCTTCTTAAAGACCCATTTGCAACCAATGGTTGTTACGCCAGGCGGCGGATCAACCAAGTCCCAGACCTGATTCTCATCCATGGACTTTAACTCGGATCTCATGGCCTCCAGCCATGCCTCGGAATCTGGGCTCACCATAGCTTCTGCATATGTGGCCGGCTCATCGCTTTCTAGCAACAATACATCGCACACTCTGCGCAATCTTTCTGACCTCTGTGGTTCCGGTGCCGCTTCCACTACAGGTTCCCTGACTGACTCCAGTATGATCTCATCACCAGCCGAGCCGTCCCTGAGTGGTCCTCGAATTTCTTCGAGTCAGGCCGTCCTCCCACTGGCCTCCGGACTGAGAAACTCTTTCTCAAGGAAAACCCCATTCCAAGCAACAAACACTTCATTCTCCTCCCGGTTGTAGAAGTTATATCCCAAGGTTTCCCTCGGATATCCCATGAATATGCATTTATCCGACTTGGGTGTAAGCTTGTCTGACATAAGTCGCTTGAAAAATGCTTCACAACCCCAAATCTTTAGAAAAGACAAACTAGGACTCTTCCCAGTCCACATCTCATGTGGTGTCTTGTCTACTGATTTTGATGGTACCCTGTTAAGTGTAAAAGCTGCAGTTTCTAGAGCGTATCCCCAGAATGACAAGGGTAAATCCGATTTGCTCATCATAGACCGGACCATGTCCAACAAGGTCCTATTCCTCCATTACGACAAGTCGTTTCTCTATGGCGTACCCGAAGGTGTGAGCTGAGGTACTATACCTCGACTTTTCAGATGATCATCAAACTCCTGGCTCATGTACTCACCTCCACGATCAGATCGCAGAAGCTTTATAGTCTTGCCGAGCTGATTCTCAACCTTGCTCTGAAACTCTTTGAACTTTTCAAAAGTTTCCGACTTGTGCCTCATCAAATAGATATATCCATATCTACTCAAGTCGTCGGTAAAAGTCAGAAGTATTGATAGCCACCTCTGGCAGTTGTGCTCATTGGACCACACACATCACTATGTATAAGTTCCAATAGCTCGTACGCCCTCTCACAACTCTTTGCGAAAGGAGATTTAGTCATCTTGCCAAGAAAGCATGATTCACATGTCTCGAACGACTCAAAGTCGGACGAAGTTAGGAGCCCATCATCATGGAGCTTCTTCATGTGTTTCAGACTAATGTATCCAAGCCGGCAATGCCAGAAGTATGTCGGATTTATCTCATTAGGCTTATGCCTCTTGACATTCACGTTATAGACCGGTTTCTGTTCTAGATTCAATATAAATAGCCCATCAACAATGGGTGCATAGCCGTGGAAAATACCATTCAAAAATATCGAACAACCATTGTCCTTTAGATTGAATTCATAACCCTGACTCATCAAGCATGAGGCAGAAATAATGTTCCGACTAAGTGCAGGAATGTAATAACAATTATTCAATTCCATAATGAATCCGGAAGGAAGCTGGAGCTGCATCGTGCCGACCTCCAACGCAGCAACTCTTGCTTTGTTGCCGACCCTGATGTCAATCTCCCCTTGTACCACACGCCTAGTTCTTACCAGCCCATGCATCGAGTTGCAAATATGAACAACCGATCCGGTATCAAATACCCAAGAGCTACTAGGTATGTCAGCAAGGTAAATGTCTATAACATATGCAACAAGGGTACCTTTGCCTGAAGAAGCATTTCCGGCCTTCTTGCCATGCTCTGCAAGCCACTTGCTATAGTTCCTCTTCTAGTGACCGGTCTCCTTGCAGTGATAGTAAACGGTCTTCGAGTCTGGTCCAGACTTTGGCGCAGCAGCGGAGGTTACCATCTCCGTGCCCTTTGCCTTAGCCTTCTTCTTGGACCAACTCTTCTTGAACTTAGCCAATTTCTGCACCATCAACACTTGATGCGTGCCTTTCTTAATGTCTTGCTCTGCCACTTTGAGCATCCCATGCAATTCAGTGAGATTCTTATCCATGCCATGCATATGATAGTTTGAGATGAATGCCCCATAGCTAGGCGGAAGAGAACCCAGAACTGCATCTGTAGCCAGTCATCCAAGAGCGGGAAGCCCAACCGATCCAAAGCTTGCACATACATGATCATCTTGATCACATGTGGGCTCACTCGATCACCTTCCTTCAGCTTGCAATCCATCAAGGATCGCCAGACGTTGAACCTTTCGGTCCTAGCCTGTGTCTGAAACATGCTCTTGAGACTCTCGATCATATTGTAAGCCTCAACATTTTCGAAATGCTGTTGCAAATCGGGCTCCATACAAGCCAGCATCAGACAGCTGATCTCCGTTGATTCATCAATGAGTTTCTGGTAGGCATTCTTAGTTGTGGCATTAGCATTATCGGCAGGTTCCTCTAGAAGTGGATCCTCTAGAACATGTTCCTTTTTATCGTGCTTGAGAACAATTCTCAGATTTCTATACCAGGTGGTAAAGTTTGTTCCATTCAGTTTATCCTTTTCCAGAATTGATTTCAATGCAAAGTTGGGTTGAGCAGGTGGTGCCATTGATCTACAACAGAAAATATGCAATCACTAAGCAATGTGTTTATGTAGAGTAATTCAAGCCTAAACAGAAATACTCCCACTGAAGTCGGCATCCCTCCGCAAACTCTCAGTGATTCAGGATCCGACTAGCGCATGCGACTAGTGAGCTTTAGCATCACTGCTAGACAACATACCTATCCGGTAAGCAACTCCTTGCTAATCGTATCTCTATACGACTCCTGTCGGTCGGGAAGGTATCTCATACCCCGGCTCCCAACCTTCTTTGCCACAAGGCCCAAAACCATTTTGATAGCCTCGTCAAGTTAACCTGACGTAGTGCATGTCCGTGTCCGACACGAACCCTTCAGTTCAAGGACACCCAACAGCACCCTAATTCTATGAGCCCACTACTAGATGTACTTGACATGCGAAGGTGCAACATCGAGGATGGCAATTAGCTTGATATTCACGAGGGATCTTTCTACCATTCTAACATGCATAGAAACAAAGAAGCATAACAATCACAAATAAACACGTATTGTGAAATAGTATGGCTCCTTCATGGATGTTCTTCCAGGTCGGCTCCGACTCCAATGACCATCTAGGAACTCCATCTTGTTTGTCACGATGGGACGCCAAGCCACCAACCTGATCTCTATTATCCAACTACTACAACTAGTAATGAATTTTACATAGAGTCACAAGTCGACACGCATGTCGTTATACAATATAATGACAACACTTTGGCTCCTGCCGGCTGACAAACATGACACGCATGCCATGTATAAATTACACACATGCATCATACACACATGAGCCATACTATTCACATCAAACCTGCAAAACAAAGTTATGCATAGAATCGCATTCTCCCAGTTTGTGTGTCGGGTACGAAATACACGGCACTACGCACACGGCGGTCCCGCTAGCCGGTTAGCGGGCGGGGTTCGAAGGGGCAGCGCCCCTCGCGGGTGCGGGCGGGGTTCGAAGGGGCAGCGCCCGACGTTTTCGGAAATCACAGATCATTTCTGAACTCTGATCACGTCGAATTTTCTGATCTGACCGATCTTATCGATCATCGCGAGTCCGATTCGGGTTTACATTTCACTGTTAACCCCGATGGTGGATACCTACCGGTAGGGGTAGGTTTTGTCATGACCTCATCGACTCCGATCATCAGAAAACAAAGCCACTTGAATCTCCATGTGCAATTGATCTCATCAACCGTGCACATAGCCAATCTCATTAAGGACAACAGATCTCATTTGCTGCCTCCACATATCTAATATGCATATGATCTGAATCCAAATCCTATAGCAGAGGCTCTCATACCATTGTTAGGTTCTACGGTAGGGTGCGTCGACTGCAAATTAAAAATTCCTACGACCAGAACAACCAAGAACATGCTATGGGAGATGGATCATAGATCATTACCACTAGACGCGCAGTGCCGTGAAGCGGAAGTAGAGTTGAGGCCGCGCGTCCGCGTGGATCGTCGCCTCCTCGTCCGATCTCCCTCGAATAGCCGGTCGTCCGATCCCACGTACAAGTTCGCCGGAGCGGCGCAAGTGCACCGCCTCTTATGGCATCTGCGTGTGCAGGAGAAACACCGTGCAGTGGACTGCTAGGTCTGACCACACAGTCGGCGGTGAGTGGAGGTGGCTATTCGCAACACATGCAAACCCTAGTGACAGCGCCGAAGCAATCAGCCGCATGAGTGTGCCGCACCTCCACTTTATATAGGCGTCCGTCGCGGGCTCAACACTTGGGCCTCGCACGGACCCTAAAGCCCAAAGTCTACTCGGTCACGTTCCAAGTCCAGTTCAGATCACATCCGACCAGTGTCCTACGAACTGACCTTGTAGATTCCTTCCCTTAAGCGCGCGACCCCTTAGGTTCAAGTCGGCTTGGTCGCAGTTCGGATCACCTCTGAACTGCATGGTTGGTAGCGGCCTCTAGCAAGGCATGCCGAACACCAAGCAGACTATGAAGCTGGTTAGGCGAACCTGTACAATGTGTCACACTTATGTTCCCTTTGCCTCACGATATATGTTGTCGGGCTCAAGGCGAGACTGTCATCCTTGTGCTAGCCCGACCTCTTTCTCATTCCAGTGATACCGACCATAGACCGATTATCTCATAATCCTTGTCGCATGGCCATGCTTATCCTGGTCGGATCACACGAGGGGCCTAGAGTATATCTCTCCTGATCGGAGGGGCAGATCCCATCTTGCTCGACCATGTCTCGCAGCATGGGACTGGACAAACCCGAAACCTACCTTTGTAACTACCCAGTCATGGAGTAGCGTTTGGTCGGCCCAAAGCAAGTCTGTCACCATCCCGAGTACATGCGTTAGCTCAGGTCTTAGGACATAGAACGTATGTTGTACTAGAGACTCACAGATGACATATCGATGTGTCTCATAGTTGGGTCTGTCCAACTCGGACCTTATCTCGACTCGGATCCGACTACGTCAAATACGACCAGACCTTTCCAACTCCATATTATCCGGTTAGCATCCAATGCTCCATGGCTAGTGAGACCGAGCCACTGACCGTGACATATGCTAGTCTAGTCGGCTGCGCGTCCACACAGCCCTTTCGACTAGGGACCTTTTAGGACAGTCATCATACAATGCATAGTCCCACAAACAAGTCACGTACTTGCTGATACACGTCATTGATAATGTCCAAGGACTATCTTTATTCATAAACACATAGGAAATATCATCATACATGATTGCCTCTAGGGCATATCTCCAACAGTTGCGGTGAAAGTGACTTGGTAAATATTCCCTCTTTGTGTGTGCTTTGTCAAATATTTCCTCTTTGTTCCACATGTTGATGATGATGTGTTGCTTGTTTTAGAGAATGATTGCACAAGATGGTTGAACTAGAGGATAAGAAGGCCGCGGCCGACGAGAGGAAGATGGTTGAGGAGAGGGCACTCAAGTTTATGTTTATGGACACATCAACTCTTGATGCCAAGGCAAAGGCATATGTTGAACTTTGTCGCGATGAAATGTTCATGAAGAAGCAAATGCTCATGAGGCAAATGATGACGGGAGGAGGCATGGGAGGTGCCATGGGAGGAGGCATGGGAGATGCCATGGGAGGAGGCATGGGAGGTGCCATGGAAGGAGGCATGGGAGGTGCCATGGGAGGAGGCATGGGAGGTGCCATGGAAGGAGGCATGGGAGGTGCCATGGGTGGTTACATGAACATGATGGGAGGAGGCATGAATGGTGCATTTGGCGGAAACATGGGAGGTGGCTTCGATGGGACCATGGAAGGTGACTTTAGCGGCATGGGATGTGGCTTTGGTGGCATGGGAGGTGGCTTTGGCGGCAACATAATGGGTGGCTTGGGAGGTGGCTATGGCGGCAACATGAGTGGCGTTGGAGTTGGCTTCGTCGGCAACATGACTGGTATGGGACGCAATGAAGAGGCTTCCGGTGATGCTCACGGCAACGAGAGTTCACCGCTTGTTGAGAACGTCGACAAAGACGGTGGTGAAGATGATGATCCTACCACGGTTCACAAGGCCGGTGGTGTTGATGACCCGCCTGAGTAATATTCATGTACATTTCAATTTCTAGGGCGAAAAACTTTGATTGAGACGATGCACTTTTGGTAGAGGGATTTGATACTATGATGGTGATGCACTTTTGATTGAAACTATGATGATGATGCACTTTATTTTCAAATTTTTGATGCTAGTTCAATGCAAAACCGTGGCTGAACAGTGGCTGGCAGCAGCCGCACGGCTGTTTTCAGATTTTTACATCTTTGGTTTGGACCATCTATTGGAGTTGCTCTTTTGGACCATCAATTTGGACCATCTGTTGGAGTTGAACATTTTTCGGAGCTCCAAAATGCACTTTTTGGCGGTCCAAATTTAACATCTCCGGTTGGACCGCCAAAATTTAGGGACTGAGCTCAAGTGACTTCACTTGGTGAAGTCACGTTGCAACTTTAGGCTCTTCATCTCCATCCAAAACAGATCCAATGGTCCATATCACACAAAGGCAAAAGCCCTCAGCACTTAGCAGTTTTGGACGAGTGCAGGCTAAAGAAAATAGTTCGTGGGAATTTGCTTCATGCTCCCACGCCGCGTCGGCATCTCGGACAGGGAGACGGCGCTGCTCTGCCGCATCGGAGAGGAAGGGTGTCGGTGTCAAAACCGGCGGATCTCGGGTAGGGGGTCCCGAACTGTGCGTCTAGGCGGATGGTAACATGAGACAAGGGACACGATGTTTTTACCCAGGTTCGGGCCCTCTCGATGGAGGTAAAACCCTACTCCTGCTTGATTAATATTGATGATATGGATAGTACAAGAGTGGATCTACCACGAGATCAAGGAGGCTAAACCCTAGAAGCTAGCCTATGGTATGATTGTTGTAATGGTTGTTCGTCCTACGGACTAAAACCCTCCGGTTTATATAGACACCGGAGAGGGCTAGGGTTACACAGAGTCGGTTACAATGGTAGGAGATCTACATATCCGTATTGCCAAGCTTGCCTTCCACGCCAAGGAAAGTCCCATCCGGACACGGGACGAAGTCTTCAATCTTGTATCTTCATAGTCTTGGAGTCCGGCCGATGATGATAGTCCGGCTATCCGGACACCCCCTAGTCCAGGACTCCCTCAGTAGCCCCTGAACCAGGCTTCAATGACGACGAGTCCGGCGCGCATATTGTCTTCGGCATTGCAAGGCGGGTTCTTCCTCCGAATAATTCATAGAAGATTGTGAACACCAGGATAGTGTCCGGCTCTGTAAAATAAATTCCACATACCACCGTAGAGAGAATAATATGTACACAAGTTCAATCTGCTGACGTATTTTGTGGCGTGACGTCACACCACTACCAAGCCTTTACTTGAATCGTTTTTATCATACCACCTCAGCGTGTTTAGCGAAGCGGTTTCCTTGGCACGTCTTGTCGAAGTAGAGATCGTGTTCCCCTTATTCCGGGATTCCCATCAATACGGACGTGGGTAACCCAACCGTGCCTGTTGCCTTGCCTCCTCTATCGAAGGTGAGTCCCAAACGGTCACGGGGACGGCTCTTGGTATTCTCCCTCTTTATAATGAGACCAAGGCTCGTTTCTTTTCTTCAATCCTCAATCGAATCTACCCCTCGCCCCGAGTTCCAACACCCAGAGCCCCATATTCGAGCGCCTCGCACCTTCAACAATGTCCGGCTCCGACCTACAGGGCCGGTGGATGCCCTCCTCCGTCACGGAAGAGGACGTGCTAAAGCTGAGAGAGGCCAGGTACCTGACCTACGAGATTTCGCATAGGTTGCCCGCGAAAGGGCAAGTCATTCCTACTCCCGAGCCCGGCGAGAGCGTCGTGTTTGTGTCCCACCTCCATCGGGGTTTAGGCTTCCCGATGGATCCTTTTGTGAGAGGGCTCATGTTTTACTATGGGTTGGAATTCCACGACTTGGCTCCGGAGTCCATCCTCCACATCTCATCATTCATTGTTGTCTGCGAAGCCTTCCTCCGCACTACCCCTCACTTCGGTTTGTGGCTCAAAACCTTTAACGTGGAGCCAAAGATAATCGAGGGGCATCAAGCAGAGTGCGGCGGGGCGGTTGTAAGCAAGAGGGCCGATGCTCCATGGCCCGAGGGCTCTTTCCAGGAGGAGCTCGGCTTGTGGCAACAGGAGTGGTTCTATATTACCGCTCCCAGGGGCAGCAGGCAGAAGCCGCCGCCCATCTTTCGCTCGGGTCCTCCACAACGGCTGATGTCATGGGTCAACCAAGGGCTTAACTGGGGGCCGTCAAAGGACATACCCCTATTGTAGGGCTGGATTTGAGACCTCCAAGAGAGGGAGATCAATCTGGTCGTAGTGATGCAGGTTATGCTGATTCAGCGTCTTCTGCCCTGCAAACGTCGCCCCCTCCGCCTGTGGGAATTCAATCTAGAGGGGCCACGAGCTCTCCAACACTTCATGGGTACGACGCCCGTGGAAATGTACAAATTGTTCTTCGGATCACAAGAAGTGTGTCCGGAATTGACCGAGGATGCCGGCCTAAGCTGCAATCGCCCGGATGCTCAAGTAAGTAGCCCTGTGTCCGGACGTACCGTTTGTTTGCATATTCTTGGATTTGCCTTTTAACCAACCGCCCTTTGAATAGGAGTGGATAGCGCAAGCAAAACTGATACGGTGTCCGGCCCCCCTCCCAGAGACCACGGCGGATCCGGTGTTGGTCAAGATGCTGGAGGTTGCGCCTCTAGAGGAGGGCGAAGGGGAAAACAGAGAAACTACCGCCTCTACTAAGGAAGCTTTGGAGAAAGGGGGGATCGAGAATCCTTCCCTCCATGGGGAGAAGAGGACCGCTTCCGAAGACCCGGAGGCCAAGGCCTCAAAGCGGGGGAAGAAATCTTCACCAGAGGGTCCTACACCGGGGGAGGCCCCGGCCGCACTATCTCCCCCAAGGAATCAGCTCTCGAGCGAGCCGTAAGTAGAAAAGGGGAGTATTGTAACAAGGGATGTCCCTATTTTTGCTTCTAAGGATAACCGAAGTTTTTACTGTAGTTCGGATCTCCGTCCTTCTCAGCTGAGCTCGTCTTCGGGGGACCTTCGTCCGGAGATGATGGAGAGCGAGACGCCTCCATCTGCCGCACCGTCGGGTGGGGCGGACGACCCTGAGGTCTCGTCGCGGAGGGTGTCCCTGGGTCCGGCAGGGCCAGAGAGTTCGGCACCAGCTGGTCTACGGACGGGGGAGCTGAAGGATCTGCTCGAGAGGGCGTCTATCTCGGAAGGTCACCGTACATTGATGAGTATGGTGATTGAAATAATTTCATCCGCCGAGGGCGGGTTGCATGATGCTGTCAGAAGTTTGCTGGCGGGGTTTGAGGTACGTAAAAATGACATACCTTTTGACAGTTTTGCACATAAAGCGCGCCCTGTATAGATAGTAGCCCCTGAGACTCGGTATGTTGTCAAAAGCGACAGCGTGCCGAGTATCATAATCTCAGGTATTAATTCTTGCCTTTCCTACACAGGTGGCGGATAGTCCGATGGCCAGCCGGACTAATGGAGTTGCCGAACTAAAGCGGTAACTTGACGTTGCGGATGCGGACATCGCGCTGGTCAATAAACGACTTGACAAGTCACAAGGTAGGTTGTTTCTCTGCGGTCACCTAGTAAGGGAGCTGATGCCCATTCCTTACAACATGCATGCTTAATGCAGATGGTGCCGCTGCTGTGGAGGACCTTCGGGCAGAGCTTGCTCGAGCCAAGGAGCAGGCCAGAAGGAGTGATGCGGCTGCCTCGAAGGCAACCGAAGAGCTAGAAGCCGAAAGGGCTTCTCACTGTCGAAGTAGGGAGGAGACGGCCGGGATGGCCGTGAAGCTGAAGGATATTACCGACCGCTACGAGGTTCTTAAAAAAGGAACGCCGAGCGGAGCAAGAAGACCTGAAGAAGGCCACCACCGAAGCCAAGGATGCCCGTTCTGCAATGAGGGCTATAAAGGAGGAGCTGCGTCAGGCCGGAGATATTGCGGCTGGCAAGCCCTTTCTGCTGCGCAAGAAGTTCACAGATCAGAAGTATGCTCAGCTTGGCCAGCTGTGGGGTCCGGAGGATCCTTATCTGGATTTGGCGGCGAGTGCGGAGGATGCGGTTGTGCATTTCCGAAGCCAAAAGGATCACGAGACAGAAGAGCTTTTTTTGTCTCAATTCCACAGTCTGGAGCGTTCACTTCCGTTGACCGATCGGTTGGCTGAGTGGGCTGAGCTGAATAGATTGTCCGGATTGGCCATGACAGATGTAGTGACTCATCTATGGCCGGATAAGCCCAAGCCGAAGAGTTATTTTGGCTTATTGCAGCAATTCCTTGGGGTGGTGCCGCATATCAAGGCGGTGAAGCGGTCGCATGCATAGAGGGTGCACGGATGGCCCTCGCCCGTGTGAAGACATATTGGACGGAGATGGATGCCACCGCTATTGCAACCCGGGGTTCGGACGAAAGCCGGTTACCCGCCAAGCACTATTTTGGAGAAGTTCTGCAGGGTGCTTGTGTAATAGAGTCGCAGTGCTCAAAAAATGTCATGTTCAAATGATCTTTATGATTTGTAAAACGATATTCATAATATAAGTGCTTTTTATACTTGTGCGTTCAAGTATTGAAATATCTCCTGTGCGGCCGTTAATGTATACTTGTGTATAACCTGAAAGATGGCAGTCTTCGGCTTCAGCCCCCACGCACATGGTGCGGGGGTGTTTGCAAAATAGCGCATTTTCACACTTAATCCAACGTCTTGGTCCTGTGAAGGAGGTGGTAGCGTAGCAAACGAGGCAACCGGACTATAATGCTTTATCACTTTCACTTAGCCATAGGAGTTCGAAGGTGGGGCTACGATATAGCCCCTAGGGGCACCGCGCTCTCCGAATTCGGGGCGCGTATGTGTCTGACCGGGAAATGGTCCTTCGTCAAAGCGGAGGAATTCTAGACATTCCGGTAGTCGATCGAGTGGTTGACCAGTCTCTCGATGTATCATGACAGTCAGTTTTCTGCTTTCTCTACTGAGGTGCTCGCCCGGCCGAACCGGGGCACAATCGCAGTAGTTCTCCTGGTGCCGCGTTAGCCGGTGATACGGAACGTAAGGCAGCAAAACACAGGAGACGGGCAAACCCACCATTTGACCAAAGACATGATTCGGAGCTGATGCATATAAGGCCTAACTCGAGACGCCGAACACTCCCTAAGGTATTCGGTCTTTATGATGACGGGCAGAACAATGCCCTAAGCCCCTAGTGTCCAGGTACGGGCAAAAATTTCTGACGCGGCCGATGCCAAAACGCCAGCCTCCTCATCGGTTATGGTGGAAAACCGGGGGATGTGAATCAACAAGAGACAGTAAGAAAGGTTTACGCAGGGTCTTAATCTGAAAAGAATCCTCGCGACAGGTCCCTGCTGCACGTCTACGCCTGTGTCTCCGTTCTGTTGTATCCTGGACGGGTGTAGCACGCTGTTCATCTGTAAAAGAGAGGAACTTAGTTTGAAGATAAATCGTGCGAAAAATGTAATGAAAACAAAGTATGAATGAATGAATAAAGTTGAGCTTTTATTGGCTCTTATTGTTCATACGCACAGCCTCTTGTGAAGGGGTATGCGGATAGGGAGCCCCTAGTTTATTTATGCCGGACTCGCCTAGCCGTGTCCTGGGTCTTGAACGACCTTTTAATGAGATGATGCCGCCTGGACCGGGCATTTTAAGTGTAAGAGACGCGTAGTGCGGTATTGCGTTAAAGCGGGCGAAAGCTTTACGTCCCAATAATGCTTGATGGCTACTTTTGAATGGGGCGACATGGAAGATTAGCTTTTCGCGACGGAAGTTGTTGGGTGATCCGAACACAACTTCTAGTAGTAAGGAGCCCGTGCACTTGGCGTGAGGGCCTGGCGTCACTCCTTTGAAGGAAGTGCGGCTATGGCGAATTTTAGTAGGGTCTATCCCCAACTTGCGGATTGTGTCCAGATATAGCATGTTTAAATTGCTGCCGCCATCCATTAGGACTTGTGTAAATTGTAGTCCGTCGATTATAGGATCCAATATCAGAGCAGTCCATCCTGCATTTCGAATACTTCTGGAATAATTCAGGTGGTCGAAATTAATTAGTTTTAACATCCAATCTCGGGATTCCGCTGGGGTGGACCGTGCGACGCGTACTTTAGCGGGTGCCGCACTATTGTTCCGTGTTATCATATGGAGTGAGTTTACTGTTTTGACTTCTTGCGGGAAAGTCTTTTGTTTTCCGGTGCTCTGCTGGTGGGGTTCGTCATCGTCCTCGCTTGGCGTGTCGAGCCCCTTGTGCTCAGCGTTGAGTCGGCCGGACTGCTTGAAGACCCAACAATCTCGGTGGGTGTGGTTTGCAGGCTTCCCGGAGGTACTGTGGATTTGACATATCCGATCCAAAATTTTGTTGAGGTTGGATAGCTCGTCACTGTTGTCCTTAAGAGGCAGTGTTTTGTTGTTCGGCCGCGAGCTTTTGAATCCGGCGTTGACCACCGTGTTCTTTGGGCCATTTTCTTTATTTCGGCGCTGATCTTTCCTGCGTCGTGATTTTCCATTTCCATCTCTGATCTCGGATGTACTCGGGTCGCTGGTGATGCATCTTGCCAGCCAGCTATCTTCCCCCGCGCAAAAGCGGGTCATGAGGCTCGTTAGCGCGGCCATTGTTCTTGGCTTTTCCTGGCCGAGGTGTCTGGCGAGCCATTCGTCTCGGACATTATGTTTAAAAGCTGATAAAGCTTCGGCATCCGGACAGTCGACTATTTGGTTCTTTTTGGTGAGGAACCTGTTCCAGAATTTGCGCTATGACTCTCCGGGCTGTTGAGTTATGTGACTTAAATCGTCTGCATCCGGAGGGCGGACATAAGTCCCCTGAAAATTTGCTCTAAACGCGTCCTCGAGCTGTTCCCAACTTCCAATGGTATTTTCTGGAAGGCTTTTGAGCCAATGCCGAGCTGGCCCTTTGAGCTTGAGGGGTAGATATTTTATGGCGTGGAGATCGTCTCCTCTAGCCATGTGTATGTGTAGGATGTAATCCTCAATCCAGACTCCGGGGTATGTCGTTCCGTCGTATGCCTCTATGTTTACGGGCTTGAATCCTGCTGGAAATTCATGATCCAGCACCTCATCAGTGAAACATAGTGGGTGTGTGGCGCCTCTATATTTAGGTGTGCCGTTATCTTCGAGCACTCGCGTGTTGTGTTGCTTCCTGGTGCCCTCTTTTTTGGCCCGTAAATGGACCTGACCGGGCCATCCTTTTGGCGGGCATCTTTATGTGTGTCATGTGTCGGCTTGTGTGCGGCGCCGCTTGCCGCTCTTGGCCTGTCATCTGGTCGTCTATCCGGCCAGGCGGCCTCTTTGCTTTTTGATTGTGGTGGCTCTACGGCCTCCTTGTCGAATTCGGGCAGCAGCTTGCGCTTCGGGTAGCTCTTTGCCTGGTGACTATTGCCGTATTTTTCTACGGTTTTGAGTACTTTGCTCCACCTCATCCTGAGTACGTCTTCTGCTGTTTTGAGCTTCCGTTTCTGCTTCTTCAAACTTCTAGCAGTGGCGACGGGCCTTTTGTGAAGGTTCTTATGCTCCGGTGGTGTATCCGGTGTGAGATCGTCTAGACTGTTGTTTTCGCCGAGGATGGGTTGGTTATCCGATTCATCCTGTTCGGATGGTTGCTTGGTTGCATGTTTGTCGTCCACTGGTTTGCCCTGCTCTACGGCTGGGTCATTATGGGTGCTGTTGTTGTCGAGGCGGGACTTCAGGTGGCGCTTGCGTCGCCGTTTTGGTTGTTTTTTGGGGGAATTATTCTTCGCCGCGTCCCATTGTTCCTCGTTATCGCTTCCTTTTGGTGTGTCCACCATGTATATGTCATGAGTTGAGGTGGTCTTCCAGTGCCCCGTAGGCGCTGGTTCTTGGTCGTCTCCGGCATCGTCGTCCATACCGTCAATGTCTTCGGACTCGTAGTCTAGCATGTCGGTTAGATCGTCGACAGTGCTACTAAGTGGGTGGTGGGTGGGCTTTGAATTTCTTCGTCGTCCGCATCCCAATCATCCTGACCGCAGTTCGGCCAGGGCTCTCCTGACAACGAGAGATACTTTAGCGAATTCAGAATATCACCGAAAGGCGAGTGCTGAAAGATGTTCGCGGCGGTGAACTCCATGATCGGCGCCCAATCGGATTCGATTGGTAGGGGCGCAGGAGGTTCGGAGTCCGGCGAGGAGTCCGGCACCTCGGAGTCACGAGCTTTACAAGGGACAAGGTTAGTATTTGGCTCCATCGCCGTAGAAGTTGCAGCCCCCGAGGCGGTGTCTAGCCACCCGTCCTCGATCTGCGCAGTCGGCTCCAAACTAAGGGTCGGAGCGGACTCATGCGCGGCCTCCAAGGCACTGTCCGGCAGCAGAGCTAAATCATGCCCATCGTGACAGTGCGGCGCGCTCGGCTGTGGCTCGAATCCGTCAAAGATCAAGTCTCCGCGGATGTGAGCCGTGAAGTTTAGACTTCCAAATCTGACATGGCGGCCAGGGGCGTAGCTTTCGATCTGCTCCAGATGGCCAAGCGAATTGGCCCGCAGTGCAAAGCCGCCGAATACGAAGATCTGTCCGGGGAGAAAAGTCTCACCCTGGACTGCATCGTTACTGATGATCGAAGGAGCCATCAAGCCTACTAGTGACGACACAGAGGAACTCTCAATGAAAGCACCAATGTCGATGTCAAAACCGGCGGATCTTGGGTAGGGGGTCCCGAACTGTGCGTCTAGGCGGATGGTAACATGAGACAAGGGACACGATGTTTTTACCCAGGTTCGGGCCCTCTCTATGGAGGTAAAACCCTACTCCTGCTTGATTAATATTGATGATATGGGTAGTACAAGAGTGGATCTACCACGAGATCAAGGAGGCTAAACCCTAGAAGCTAGCTTATGATTGTTGTAATGGTTGTTCGTCCTACGGACTAAAACCCTCGGGTTTATATAGACACCGGATACGGCTAGGGTTACACAGAGTCGGTTACAATGGTAGGAGATCTACATATCCGTATTGTCAAGCTTGCCTTCCACGCCAAGGAAAGTCCCATCCGGACACGGGACGAAGTCTTCAATCTTGTATCTTCATAGTCTTGGAGTCCGGCCGATGATGATAGTCCGGCTATCCGGACACCCCCTAGTCCAGGACTCCCTCAAAGGGGAACCGCACCACACCGCATCATCTGGGAGAGAGTGTTGGGGAACGTAGTAATTTCAAAAAAATTCCTACGCACATGCAAGATCATGGTGATGACATAGCAACGAGAGGGGAGAGTGTTGTCCACGTACCCTCGTAGACCGTAAGCGGAAGCGTTATGACAACGCGGTTGATGTAGTCGTACGTGTTCACGATCCGACCGATCCAAGTACCGAACGTACGGCACCTCCGAGTTCAGCACACGTTCAGCTCGATGACGATCCCCGGGCTCCGATCCAGCAAAGCGTCGGGGATGAGTTCCGTCAGCACGACAGCGTGGTGACGATGATGATGCTCTACCGGCGCAGGGCTTTGCCTAAACTCCGCGACGATATGACCGAGGTGGAATATGGTGGAGGGGGGCACCGCACACGGCTAAGGAACGATCCGTAGATCAACTTGTGTGTTCTGGGGTGCCCCCTGCCCCCGTATATAAAGGAGTGGAGGAGGGGAGGGCCGGCCTCTCTATGGAGCGCCCTAGGGGAGTCCTACTCCCACCGGGAGTAGGATTCCCCCTTTCCTAGTCCAACTAGGAGTCCTTCCAAGTAGTAGGAGTAGGAGAAAAGGAAGGGGAAGAGGGAAGAGAAGGAAGGAGGGGGCGCCACCCCTCCCCCTAGTCCAATTTGGACTAGTCAATGGGGGGGGGCGCGCGGCCTGCCTCTCCCTCTCCTCTAAAGCCCAAAAAGGCCCATATACTTCTTCCCCCGTATTCCCGTAACTCCCCGGTACTCCGAAAAATACCCGAATCACTCGGAACCTTTCTGAACTCCGAATATAGTCATCCAATATATCGAGCTTTACGTCTTGACCATTTCGAGACTCCTCGTCATGTCCCCGATCTCATCCGGGACACCAAACTCCTTCGGTACATCAAAACTCATAAACTCATAATATAACTGTCATCGAAACCTTAAGCGTGCGGACCCTACGGGTTCGACAACTATGTAGACATGACCTAGAACTATTCTCGGTCAATAACCAATAGCGGAACCTGGATGCTTATATTGGCTCCTACATATTCTACAAAGATCTTTATCGGTCAAACCGCATAACAACATACGTTGTTCCCTTTGTCATCGGTATGTTACTTGCCCGAGATTCGATCGTCGGTATCCAATACCTAGTTCAATCTCGTTACCGGCAAGTCTCTTTACTCGTTGCGTAATGCATCATTCCGTAACTAACTCATTAGCTACATTGCTTGCAAGGCTTATAGTGATGTGCATTACCGAGAGGGCCCAGAGATACCTCTCCGACAATCGGAGTGACAAAACCTAATCTCGAAATACGCCAACCCAACATGTACCTTTGGAGACACCTGTAGTACTCCTTTATAATCACCCAGTTATGTTGTGACGTTTGGTAGCACCCAAAGTGTTCCTCCGGTAAACGGGAGTTGCATAATCTCATAGTTACAGGAACATGTATAAGTCATGAAGAAGCAATAGCAATATACTAAACGATCAAGTGCTAGGCTAACGGAATGGGTCATGTCAATCACATCATTCTCCTAATGATGTGATCCTGTTAATCAAATGACAACTCTTTTGTCCATGGCTAGGAAACATAACCATCTTTGATAAACGAGCTAGTCAAGTAGAGGCATACTAGTGACACTTGTTTGTCTATGTATTCACACATGTATTATGTTTCCAGTTAATACAATTCTAGCATGAATAATAAACATTTATCATGAAATAAGGAAATAAATAATAACTTTATTATTGCCTCTAGGGCATATTTCCTTCAGTCTCCCACTTGCACTAGAGTCAATAATCTAGTTTACATCGCCATGTGATTTAACATCAATATTCATATCTGTATATGATTAACACACATAGTTCACATCGTCATGTGACCAACACCCAAAAGGGTTTACTAGAGTCAATAATCTAGTTCACATCGCTATGTGATTAACACCCAAAGAGTACTAAGGGGTGATCATGTTTTGCTCGTGAGAGAAGCTTAGTCAACGGGTCTGTCACATTTAGAGCCGTATGTACTTTGTAAATATTCTATGTCTACAATGATTTGCGCTGAGCTACTCTAGCTAATTGCTCCCACTTTCAATATGTATCCAGATTGAGACTTAGAGTCATCTGGATCGGTGTGAAAGCTTGCACTGATGTAACTCTTTACGACGGGCTCTTTTATCACCTCCATAATCGAGAAATATTTCCTTAGTCCTCACTAAGGATATTCTTGACCAATGTCCAGTGATCTACTCCTAGATCACTATTGTACTCGCTTGCCAAATTCAGGGCAAGGTATACAATAGGTCTGGTACATAACATAGCATACTTTATAGAACCTATGACTGAAGCATAGGGAATGACTTTCATTCTCTTTGTATTTTCTGCCGTGGTCGGGATTTGAGTCTTACTCAATTTCATACCTTTGCAACACAGGCAAGAACTCTTTCTTTGACTGTTCCATTTTGAACTACTTCAAAATCTTGTCAAGGTATGTACTCATTGAAAATCTTATCAAGCGTCTTGATCTATCTCAATAGATCTTGATGCTCAATATGTAAGTAGCTTTACTGAGGTCTTTCTTTTAAAGAACTCCTTTCAAACACTCCTTTATGCTTTGCAGAATAATTCTACATTATTTTCGATCAACAATATGTCATTCACATATACTTATCAGAAATGTTGTAGTGCTCCCACTCACTTTCTTGTAAATACAGGTTTCACCGTAAGTCTGTATAAAACTATATGCTTTGATCAACTTATCAAAGCGTATATTCCAACACTGAGATGATTGCACCAGTCCATAGAAGGATTGACAAAACCTTCTGGTTGCATCATATACAACTCTTCTTTAAGAAAACCATTAAGGAATGCAGTTTTGACATCCATTTGCCAGATTTCATAAAATGTGGCAATTGCTAACATGATTCAGACAGACTTGAGCATCGCTACAGTTGAGAAAATCTCATTGTAGTTAACACCTTGAACTTGTCGAAAACCTTTTTGCGACAAGCCGAGCTTTGTAGATAGTGACACTACTATCAGCATCTGTCTTCCTCTTGAAGATCCATTTATACAATATGGCTTGTTGATCATCGGGCAACTCCACCAAAGTCCACACTTTGTTCTCATACATGGATCCCATCTCAGATTTCATGGCCTCAAGCCATATCGCGGAATCTGGGCTCATCATCGCTTCCTCATAGTTCGTAGGTTCATCATGGTCTAGTAACATGACTTCCAGAACAGGATTACCGTACCACTCTGGTGCAGACTGTAATTTGGAAGACCTAAGAGGTTTTGTAGTAACTGGATCTAAAGTTTCATGATCATCATCATTAGCTTCCTCACTAATTGGTGTAGGAATCACTGGAACTGATTTCTGTGATGAACTACTTTCCAATTTGGGAGAAGGTAAAAATTACCTTACCAAGCTCTACTTTCCTCCCACTCACTTCTTTCGAGAGAAACTCCTTCTCTAGAAAGGATCCATTCTTAGCAACGAATGTTTTGCCTTCGGATCTGTGATAGAAGGAGTACCCAACATTTTCTTTTGGGTATTCTATGAAGACGCACTTCTCCGATTTGGGTTTGAGCTTATCAGGTTGAAAACCTTTTTCATATAAGCATCGCAACTCCAAACTTTAAGAAACGACAGCTTAGGTTTACTGCTAAACCATAGTTCATACGGTGTCGTCTCAACGGATTTAGATGGTGCCCTTTTAACGTGAATGCAGCTGTCTCTAATGCATAACCCCAAAACAATAGTGGTAAATCAGTAAGAGACATCATAGATCGCACCATATCCAATAAAGTGCGGTTACGACGTTCGGACACACCATAATGTTGTGGTGTTCCAGGTGACGTGAGCTGTGAAACTACTCCACATTGTTTTAATTGAAGACCAGACTCGTAACTCAAATATTCGTCTCCGCGATCAGATCACAGAAATTTTATTTTCTTGTTACGATGATTTTTCCACTTCACTCTGAAATTCTTTGAACCTTTCAACTATTTCAGACTTATGTTTCATCAAGTAGATATACCCATATCTGCTCAAATCATCTTGTGAAGGTCAGTAAATAACGATACTTGCCACGAGCATCAACACTCATTGGATCGCATACATCAGTATGTATTATTTCCAATAAGTCAGTAGCTTGTTCCATTGTTCCGAAGAACGGAGTTTTAGTCATCTTGCCCAAACGGCACGGTTCGCAAGCATCAAATGATTCATAACCAAGTGATTTCGAAAATCCATCTTTATGGAGTTTCTTCATGCGCTTTACACCAATATGACCCAAACGGCAGTGCCACAAATAAGTCGCACTATCATTATTAACTTTGCATCTTTTGGCATCAATATTATGAATATGTGTATCGCTACGATCAAGATCCAACAAACTATTTTCATTGGGTGTATGATCATTGAAGGTTTTATTCATGTAAACAGAACAATAATTATTCTCTGACTTTAAATGAATAACCATATTGCAATAAACATGATCAAATCATATTCATGCTCAACGCAAACGCTAAATAACATTTATTTAGGTTTAACACTAATCCCGAAAGTATAGGGAGTGTGCGATGATGATCATATCAATCTTGGAACTACTTCCAACACTCATCGTCACTTCTCCTTCAACTAGTCTCAGTTTATTCTGTAACTCCTATTTCGAGTTACTAATCTTAGCAACCGAACAAGTATCAAATACTCAGGGGCTACTATAAACACTAGTAAGGCACACATCAATAACCTGTATATCAAATATACCCTTGTTCACTTTGCCATCCTTCTTATCCACCAAATATTCAGGGCATTTCCGCTTCCAGTGACCATTTCCTTTGCAGTGTAATCACTCAGTTTCAGGCTTTGGTCCAGCTTTGGGCTTCTTCGCGGGAGTGACAACTTGCTTGTCATTCTACTTGAAGTTCCCTTTCTTTCCCTTTGCCCTTTTTCTTGAAACTAGTGGTCTTGTCAATCATCAACACTTGATGCTCTTTCTTGATTTCTACCTTCGTTGATTTCAACATCGCGAAGAGCTCGGGAATCATTTTTGTCATCCTTTGCATACTATAGTTCATCACGAAGTTCTACTAACTTGGTGATGGTGACTAGAGAATTATGTCAATCACTATCTTATCTGGAAGATTAACTCCCACTTGATTCAAGCGATTGAAGTATCTGAGCACATGCTCACTAGTTGAGCGATTCTCCTCCATCTTTTAGCTATAGAACTTGTTGGAGACTTCATATCTCTCAACTCGGGTATTTGCTTTGAAATATTAACTTCAATTCCTGGAACATCTCATATGGTCCATGACGTTCAAAACATCTTTGAAGTCCCGATTCTAAGCCGTTAAGCATGGTGCACTGTAGCGACCAGACCTCAAACAGTCTGATCTCTGTGCTTAGTGTCATCCCTGGATCAGTAATGCTGACACCACACAGTACTTGAAGGATTTATAACAGAGTAGCAATCACACACTTATTACATCGAATGTCTCAAAAGAGAACTTACTGAAATAAATATGGCTTAAGGCCATCTAAAACGATAACAGCGGAAGGCTTGGAAGATACGTGAGTCCATCAACTCCAACGGCATCACTGAGTATAGAACCACGACCTAAAAGCACCTTACTCGTCGTCCGAAAAGTCTGCAACATGAAACGTTGCAGCCCGAAAACGGGTCAGCACATGGAATATGCTGGCAATGTAACACATAGAGAATAACAATGGAGATAGGCTATACTACATGCATATTTGGCTGGTGGTAAAGCTCTATGGTTACAGTTTTTGCGAAAAGCCAATTTTTCCCTACTGCAAAGGAATAAATTTATTTAACTATCATGGTGGTTGTTAAACATTGAGAATGGTTGACAGCATTCTCAATCCCAATTAAAAAGTACTCATTAAATCCTAACAGTATTAATTAAAGTAACAGGATGAGATTCACAGGAAAATCAAGTACTAGATACTCAAGATGTCCATAACCGGGGACACGGCTAACCATGATTAGTTTATACACTCTGCAGAGGTTTGCGCACTTTTCCCACAAGACTCGATCGCCTCCATTTGATTCCTCGCACTACATGATGTTTGAGAAACGGATGACCGAGACATAGTCTTTCGGAAGCACTAGCACATTACATGTGGGTAGACCGGTACACCTACATTCCCCTACATCTGCTAGTCTACCCATAAGAGTTCGCACAACTTAGTCAACTATGCCAGAGCCCATAATGGCTTGTGGCTGCACACGTAAGTTTCTAGTTTAAATAATCTCATGATCCCTTTGAGCCTGGGTGGCGGTCCGAAGAAATACAGGCAAGTCCTGTTAGAAAACAGGCGCCTCAATCCACCCAGATGTGTATTCAAGTTGCCACCTTAAATAAACCATTAATTAACAATCTCACATCTGTCATGGATATTCACTCACCCAATCCACGTCTACTAGCATAGCATGGCATAATAAGCAAACGTAGAAGTAACTCCCAAAGGTTTGATAATAAAACAGGTAATAGGTACTACCTCAATCTACTTCCCATCCCACAATTTAATTAGATCCTAATCATGCAATGTTTGAGGATAGATCTAATGCATAAAAACTGGGTAGTAGAAAGGTATGATCAAGTGTTACTTGCCTTGCTGATGATCCGCGAAACCTAATGTCGATGTCAAAACCGGCGGATCTCGGGTAGGGGGTCCCGAACTGTGCGTGTAGGCAGATGGTAACAGGAGGCAAGGGACATGATGTTTTACCCAGGTTCGGGCCCTCTTGATGGAGGCAAAACCCTACGTCCTGCTTGATTAATATTGATGATGTGTATTACAAGAGTGGATCTACCACGAGATCAAGGAGGCTAAACCCTAGAAGCTAGCCTATGGTATGATTATTGTAATGGATGTTGTGTCCTACGGACTAAAGCCCCCTGGTTTATATAGACACCAGAGAGGGCTAGGGTTACACAGAGTCGGTTACAATGGTAGGAGATCTACATATCCGTATCGCCAAGCTTGCCTTCCACGCCAAGGAAAGTCCCATCCGGACACGGGACGGAGTCTTCAATCTTGTATCTTCGTAGTCTTGGAGTCCGGCGGACGATGATAGTCCGGCTGTCCGGACACCCCCTAGTCCAGGACTCCCTCAGTAGCCCCTGAACCTGGCTTCAATGACGATGAGTCCGGCGCGCATAATGTTCGGCATTGCAAGGCGGGTTCCTCCTTTGAATAATCCATAGAAGATTGTGAACACCAGGATAGTGTCCGGCTCTGCAAAATAAATTCCACGTTCCACCGTAGAGAGAATAATATATACACAAGTTCAATCTGCTGACGTATTTTGTGGCATGACGTTACACCACTACCAAGCCTTTACTTGAATCGTTTTTTATTATACCACCTCAGCGCGTTTAGCGAAGCGGTTTCCTTGGCACGTCTTGTCAAAGCAGAGATCGTGTTCCCCTTATTCCGGGATTCTCATCAATACGGACGTGGGTAACCCAACCGCGCCATTGATGGTGGCGCTTGGGAGATAAGCGAGTTTTACCAGGCTGGTGGGGACGTATAGTCTTCGTCCGCCTATATAAGGGGATAAGGATCCGCCTTTTCACCTACGCCTTCTTCCTCCTTTGCTTATCCATCTTCGCGCACTCGAGCTCCAGCGCCCAAGTTCGCGCATCTCATCTCAACCTTCTCCGACCATGTCCAGAGCGGGAGGTAAATGGTTGGCCTCCACCGTTAAGGAGGAGCACATCGCCAAGCTGCGCAGCGCCGGATACCTTTCCGGCGACATCGCGCACCGGCTGCCCGACAAGGGGCAGCTCATCCCCACCCCCAGGCCCTATGAGAGGGTCGTATTTCTCCCCCACTTCCTCCGCGGACTGGGCTTTCCACTTCACCCCTTTGTCCGGGGGCTCATGTTCTACTACGGCCTGGATTTCCATGATCTGGCGCCGAACTTCATCCTCAACATCACGGCGTTCATCGTCGTGTGTGAGGCCTTCCTCTGCATTCAGCCCCACTTCGGCTTGTGGCTCAAGACCTTCAACGTCAAGCCGAAGGTAGTGAAGGGCACGCAGGCGGAGTGCGGAGGCGCCATGTTGGGCAAGATGCCCAACGTCCTCTGGTTCGAAGGGGCCTTCGTGGAATCCGTCAAGGGGTGGCAGTCGGGGTGGTTCTACATCACCGAGCCGGGCGACCCTAAGTGGGCGGCGGCCCCCGAGTTCAGATCTGGCATCCTTGTGCAGCTCACCTCCTGGAAAGAGAAGGGCTTCCTATGGGGTAATTCGAAGGAGCTGACGGGACTCCAAGCCTGTATCCAGAAGCTGGTGAACAAGAAGCTCAAGCTTGTTAATGTGGTCCAAGTCATGCTCGTCCGCCGGATTCTCCCATGCCAAGAACGGGCATTCAACTTGTGGGAGTTTGATCCGGCACAGCACCAGGCGTTGAGCGGACTCTTCGACACGACGTACGAAGGCGCCTGGAGGGTGCTGTTTAAGGGCGCCGAAGCCCCCGCATCCGCGACGGAAGATCACGGATTTCACTCGCAGCGTCCAGCTGACGAGGTAAGTGATTCTACCCCTTTACGGGACACTTGTTGTTAATAGTTCGACCCTAAGCGGGTTTCAATCTCCCTTTTCCTTTGACAGGAATGGATGAAGAAGACAGAGCAGCTCATCTACCCGGCTCCCATGCCAGAAGACCCAGTGGACGCCCGTCTAGCGGGGCTACTGGTTCCGGCACCGCACGTGGTGCCGGAGAAGAAGGTGTCCGACGACTCCGAGGCGGATTCCTCCCCCGAGGATGAGGAGGAGGAAGAAGACTCTCTCCCAGAGGAGGGAGAGAGAAAGAGGAAGGCCTCCCCAGCAGGGGAGGCCGAAGGGTCCATGAGGGGAAGAACTATTCCCCCGGACAGCTCCGCCAACACCAACGTTGGCGAGGAAGAGTGGCCCTCAAGGGCCAGGCCTCAGGCGAGATCGTAAGTATCTGGATTCCTGAATGATCTGCAATTTCTTTTGTGTCACATAGTGTCCTTCTAATGCCGCATACTGCCCGCAGTCCGGCCGACGATGATCTCCCTGCTTCGTTGAGCGGGTCGTTGGCTGCATCGGATGTGGATTCCATTCCGACTGCCTCCACCCCTCGCGCCGCTGAGGACGCCGAGGTGGGATCCCGGGAGGGGACCCATCAGGAGGAGGCTCCGGAGGCGCCGCAAGGCAGCCTCCCGGACTTTGCGCCGGACTCTACGCCGGAACCTGCAGTGGTTCCAGAGTCCGGCAGGCTGCCCCTTCGCAAGAAGGGCAAGACCGTGACACTGGCGGCCCCCGTCCAACCGGAGGCGCCGGACAACTTGTTGGAGGCGCTCAAAGGCGCTTCCATCAAGGAAGAACACCGCACTATCATGAGTGCGGTGATTCAGAAGGTTCAGCTCGCCAAGAGCGGGCTGACCGAAGCCTGCAGCAGCCTTCTAACAGGCTTTGAGGTAAGAAGTTAAAATTATGTAATGTAATACCGCATAGACAGTAGCCCCTGATGCTCGGTTCGGTGTTCGGAAAGAAAAGCCGGACTGAGGATCTAAAGAAGATATACGCAGGGTGGCTAAAAATTATGTCAATATGGGTTTGCAGGCTGCGCTGCTAACCTCTGCCGCACTCACTGCGGAGGTCGATGCATTGAAGCAGGATCTCAAGCGGTCCGAGCAAGAGCTCGGCCGTGCCAAGAAGCAGCTCGAGGACAAAGAAGGTGAGTAACACTACTTTGAAAATTTACCTTACAGAAAAGGATTTAGGTTGCAATAAAAATAACAAGGATAACACGATTACTGCAGGGGCCACGAACGAGGTGGCAACCCTGAAGGAAGCTGTGTCCGCGGCCGAACGCAATGCGGCCGCGGAACGGGCAGAGCAAGAGAAGCAGGAGGCGCGGGTGGCGGAGGTGCGGCAAGAGCTCCAGGCTCTCATGGAAAAGCATGAGAGTTTGGAGTGCGACTCAAAGACTCGAGAGTCCGAGCTCGCCTTGGCTCTCGAAAGTGCCAAGTCCGCCAAGGCCGAGGCCCGCAAGGCCCTTCAGGAAGTTGAAGATATGAAGAAAATAGCGGCGGGTAAGGCATTTTTCATGCAAAGCAAGCATGTTAATGTAAACTACCTGACACTTACCTAAATTCGGAGCTCTCCAGGGGCGTTTGCAGATCTGCCTCACAGTGTATCCGATGCCACCGCATTCTACCGTGGTGAGGAGGGGAGCTCAACAGAGAAGGTCTTCTGGTCTCAGTACGCTGAGGCCGGCCATCCGGTGCCCCCTAGCGACCAGCTGAAGCAGCTGGTCGAGCTCCACAAGGTGGCGGAGGAGGCCATAAAGGGCCTCATAGTCCGGCTGTGGCTTGGAGGGGCCATGCCTGGGAGCTACTTCGGCCTCGTGCGGCGGCTAGTGGATGCGTGCCCCTGGGTGGAGGTCATCAAGCGCTCCACCTGTATTGAAGGTGCTCGTCGGGCCCTTGCCCGCGCAAAGGTGCACTGGGGCAAGCTGGATGCGGAAAGGCTCATCACTGACGCGCCACCAGCGGGCAAGGAGTATCGTACGCCCGAGATGTACTATAAGACTGTCCTGAAGGGTGCCCGCAAGATTGCGGATGAGTGCCCCAAAGATGTAATCATTGAGTAAACTCGCTATGTATTATCCTGTGCGCTGAAAACTTTGTTCATATGCGCTAAGCAACGCTTGTTTGATTTAAAATATTACCTTCTATGCGGCCGTTTATAAAATCTGAGAGATGGCAAGTCGTCGGCTTCAGCCACCAAGCCACGAGTGCTGGGGTGTTCGGGATAAATTTGAGCACTCTTGTTCCCATTTTTGGGTCCATCTAGGGAGGCGCTCAACACAACGAACAAGGCAACCGGACTTAGAATGCTTGAACAGTCTCACTTAGCCATAGAATTCTATAATTTTAAATTTCAGCGAAGCCCCTAGTATTCAGAAGACCGAGTTCGGGGCACTATCCACGCCTTGGCCGGACATTATCCGGTTCTTCGCTTAACGCGGCATAAGTCTTTAAGGACTCGAAAAGACCTCTCGAACAACGACCAGTCTCTCGCCTTATCATGACAGTCAGTTTTAGCTTTCTCCACTGAGGCGCTCGCCCAGCTCAACCGGGGCGCAATCGCAGTGGTTCTCCCAGTGCCACCTTAGCCGACAGAACGGAACGTAAGGTACCAAAACGTGGGAGCCGGGCAAACCCAACTATTGACCCAAGACATGATTCGGAGCCGATTCATATAATGATATAAGTTCGGGTTGCCGCACTTGTGAAAGTGTTCGGACTTATCACACCATAATGCGGGGAACATAAGCCCCTGGTGTATTCGGTCGTACCAAAATATACGGGTGCAGGATGTCATTAGTAAACATATATGTAAAGTAATGCAATAACAGGCAAAAAGTGCTGCATTATTTATTCAAGGGATTCTGCTATGAGTGCGGAATGATACAAATAGTGCGGTAAGCAAGGGATTGGACTAATTAAACATGTCCCCCTCCAGGGGTGGGCTGCGGACTGGTGTATATAATCAAATTTAATGCTCGTAATGGAGACCACCTGAGTGTTTGTCGCAGCCTTCTTTCCTCCCTGGCTGTTGCATCGTGGTTCAGCGGGTTCACCGCTGGACAGGGCCTCTGGTGAACGGAGTCCTGTGTATACAAAGAAAGAAAATAATAAAAAAGAGCGACACACTTGTGAGCCCCTGGTGTGGTCTAGCCGCACTCTGGGTCTGTTGTGGTCGTGCCCCTCCCCCTAAGCCCATGGTATCTCCAGAGCGTAATGATGTACGCGGAGGGTTGGTCTTGCAATTATGCAAGGGCTGGGGTTGGGGCCGCATTGCTACGCGTGCTCGGATCGTGCCAAGTGGTCTTGGTTGATGTTGCTTCGG
Organism: Triticum aestivum; assembly: GCF_018294505.1. NCBI lineage: Eukaryota > Viridiplantae > Streptophyta > Magnoliopsida > Poales > Poaceae > Triticum > Triticum aestivum. The sequence goes on from NC_057795.1 coordinate 317,213,943, forward strand.
GCGCGTTTGGCCGTGTCCGGCCGTTTAACAGCCGGACTCGAAAATTGCCTTAAAAGGCTCCTCTGTACTTCTGCCGCGAGAGCCACTGTATGTTCCTCCGTTCGGAGGGACCGTTCCGTATTTCCGTTGACCATGATGACTCCTCGAGGGCCTGGCATCTTGAGCTTTAGGTATGCGTAATGCGGCACCGCGTTGAACTTTGCGAACGCGGTTCGTCCGAGCAGAGCGTGATAGCCGCTGCGGAACGGGACTATGTCGAAGATTAACTCCGAAAATTGTCCGGGGATCCGAAGACCACTTCCAGTGTGACTGAGCCTGTACAATTGGCCTCGACACCTGGTATGACGCCTTTGAAGGTCGTCTTTGTCGGTTTAATCCTTGAGGGGCTATGCCCATCTTGCGCACTGTATCCTAATAAAGCAGGTTCAGGCTACTGCCGCCATCCATCAGGACTCTTGTGAGGTGAAATCCATCGACGATTGGGTCTAAAACCAATGCGGCGAATCCACCATGGCGGATACTGGTCGGATGGTCTCTTCGATCGAAAGTGATCGGGCAAGAGGACCATGGATTGAACTTAGGGGTGACTGGCTCCATCGCATATACGTCCCTTAGTGCACGCTTCCGCTCCCTCTTGGGTATATGGGTTGCGTATATCATGTTTACCGTCCGCACTTGTGGGGGGAAACCCTTCTGTCCTCTACTGTTCGGCAGTCGGGTCTCTTCCTCATCGTCGCTGTGCAGCCCCTTGTCATTGTTTTCGGCAATTAACTTGCCTGCCTGCTTGAATACCCAACAATCTCTGTTGGTGTGATTAGCTGGCTTTTCGGGGGTGCCATGTATCTGGCATGAGCGATCGAGTATTCGGTCCAAATTGGACGGGCCGGAGTGGTTCTTTTGAATGGCTTCTTCCGCTGACCGGGTTTAGAGCCTCGGAATCTGGCGTTAACTACCGTATCCTCCTTGTCGTCGCCGTTAACACGGCGTTTATTTTTGCTTCGACGCGACCTGCCATTGTGGTCCTTAGTGTCCGGACTAACAGCATTTTTACTGAGGTTGTTGCTGTGAGCTAGCCAGCTATCCTCTCCCGCACAGAAGCAGGTCATTAATGATGTGAGGGCTGCCATGGATTTCGGCTTTTCCTGTCCTAGGTGCCGGGCTAGCCACTCGTCGCGGATGTTATGTTTGAAGGCTGCGAGGGCCTCTGCATCCGGACAGTCGACGATTTGATTTTTCTTTGTTAAGAACCGTGTCCAGAATTGCCTGGCCGATTTGTCTGGCTGCTGGATTATGTGGCTTAGGTCATCGGCGTCTGGTGGTCGCACATATGTGCCCTGGAAGTTGTCGAGGAATGCGGCTTCCAGGTCCTCCCAACACCCAATTGACTCTGCGGGCAGGCTGTTAAGCCAATGCCGAGCTGGTCCTTTAAGCTTGAGCGGGAGGTATTTGATGGCGTGGAGATTGTCGCCGCGAGCCATATGAATGTGAAGGAGATAATCTTCGATCCAAACCGCGGGGTCTATCGTGCCATCGTAGGATTCAATGTTTACGGGTTTAAACCCTTCAGGGATTTGATGATCCATTACTTCGTCAGTGAAGCATAGCGGGTGTGCGGCGCCTCTGTATTGAGCAATATCACGACGTAGCTAAAGGGAGCGTTGCTGCTGTGTTCGGCCCGGCCGGGGTTGTTGTATCCGGCTCGACGGTATTTGTCGTGGGTCGTGGGGCGCCCACATGATCCATAGATAGATCTGGATTGTCTTGCTTTGTCCTCCAATATATCTCGCAAGTCCGGCGCGTTCCCTCTTGGCTTCGTACTTTTGGAGCGATGCCGGGGTACGGTCTTGGTGGAGGGCCTAGATGCCTCTCTGTCGCGACCACGGGGTGGTCGGTCGGCGGTATTGTGCGCTGGTGATGAAGGTATGTATGCTTCCTCCTCTAATCGGGGGAGCAACTTGCGTTTTGGGTAGCTTTTGGAGGGGCGTTCGAGTTCATACTCTTCGGCCGCGAGGACCTCGGTCCATCTGTCGGCCAGCAGGTCTTGATCAGCTTGAAGCTGCTGCTGCTTTTTCTTTAGGCTATTTGATGTGGCCATTAGCCTGCGTTTGTAACGCTCCTGTTCGACGGGATCCTCGGGCACGATGAATTCATCGTCGTTGAGGCTTGCCTCGTCTTCGGAGGGAGGTATGTAATTATCATCCTCGACCTCTTCGTCTGCCGCTCTCTCATGAGGGCTTGCTTCTGCATCCTCCTGCGCTGAATCTTGCGGGAGGGGATTGTCTTTGGCACTATCTGGGTATTATTATCTCCTGTGCCGGAATCTCCATTCTTGCTGTGGTGGGATTTATAGCGGTGCCGCTGACGTCGACGCTTGGGCTATTTCTTTAAGGAATCTGCCTCCGCTGCTTCCTCGTTGTCCCCATCTTTTGGGGTGTCCACCATGTATATGTCATATGACGAGGTGGTTTTCTAGTGCCCTGTAGGCGCTGGTTCTTGTTCGTCTCCGGCATCGTCGTCCATACCGTCGATGTCTTCGGAGTCATAGTCTAGCATGTCGGTTAGAACGTCGACAGTGGCTACAAAGTGGGTGGTGGGTGGGTCTTGAATTTCTTCATCGTCCGCATCCCAACCATCCTGGCCATAATCCGGCCAGGCCTCTCCGAATAGGGAGAGATGCTTTAGCGAATTTAGGATGTCGCCAAAGGGCGAGTGCTGAAAGATGTCCACAGCGGTGAACTCCATGATCGGTGCCCAATCGGATTCGATTGGCAGGGGCGCAGGAGGTTCGGAGTCCGGCACCTCGGAGTCACGAGTTTTATAGGGGACAAGGTCAGTGTTCGGCTCCATCGCCGCGGAAGTTGCAGCCCTCGAGGCGGTGTCCAGCCACCGGTCCTCGATCTGGGCGATCGGCTTTGGACTGAGGGCCGGAGCGGATTCGTGTGCGGCCACCAAGGCACTGTCCGGTGGCAGAGCTAAATCATGCCCATCGTGACAGCGCGGCACGCCCGGCTGTGGCTCGAGCCCGTCGAAGATCAAGTCCCCGCGGATGTCGGCCGTGAAGTTTAGGCTTCCAAACCTGACCTGACGGCCAGGGGCGTAGCTTTCGATCTGCTCCAGATGGCCAAGTGAATTAGCCCGCAGTGCGAAGCCGCCGAATACGAAGATCTGTCCGGGGAGAAAAGTCTCACCCTGGACGGCGTAGTTGTTGATTGAAGAAGCCATCGAGTCTATCGGTGACGACACAGAGGAACTCTCAATGAAAGCACCAATGTCGGTGTCAAAACCGGCGGATCTCGGGTAGGGGGTCCCGAACTGTGCGTCTAGGCAGATGGTAACGGGAGGCAAGGGACACGATGTTTTACCCAGGTTCGGGCCCTCTTGATGGAGGTAAAACCCTATGTCCTGCTTGATTAATATTGATGATGTGTATTACAAGAGTGGATCTACCAAGAGATCAAGGAGGCTAAACCCTAAAAGCTAGCCTATGGTATGATTGTTGTAATGGATGTTGTGTCCTACGGACTAAAGCCCCCCGGTTTATATAGACACCGGAGAGGGCTAGGGTTACACAGAGTCGGTTACAATGGTAGGAGATCTACATATCCGTATCGCCAAGCTTGCCTTCCACGCCAAGGAAAGTCCCATCCGGACACGGGACGGAGTCTTCAATCTTGTATCTTCGTAGTCTTGGAGTCCGGCGGACGATGATAGTCCGGCTGTCCGGACACCCCCTAGTCCAGGACTCCCTCACCTAGAGACTCGAAGTAACAGGCGGCGCACTCCGGGTATTCTATCGCAGACAAACAAACAAGCATACAATAAGTACTCATCTAATGCACAGGTAAAACTCGAACAAAAGATCCAACCAGAATGTTCAACTTAAGAACTCCGGTTTGCAAAAAGAATCAAATCAAATAAAGCAACGAAAGTCAAACGGCGAAAGAAAACAGCTTCATTTTACTAATCTGGATCTAAGTCAAATTTTACAGAAGCACTAACTTGTTTAAGTAGATTATTCGGAAAGAGGGTTTCGAGACGAAACTCCAGGCGCTTGAATCGCCTGATTCCGATAAACGAGCGAAAAGTTATACTAAAACAGAAATCGGATCAGAAATCTCGATCAGAAAATAACCGCGGAAAATCCGAGAAAAAGAAAAACGACGAACAGATTAACGAACGAACGTTCGTTAATTAAACGAATCTGACGGAAGCGTTCGTTAAAACGAACTAACGGACGAACGTCCGCTAATTAACCTAAACCGGAAAAAAACCGAAAACTAAAATAAAAACGAATCTAAAAAAACCATAAAAACCGTAAAGAAAACCGCCCGGTTTTAAGAAAACCGGCGGCACGCGGTTCGAGGCGGCGGCGAACCTCGGCAGCGGCGGCGGCGAAGTCCGGCGG